>NW_018407883.1:1200064-1265602 GCF_002113885.1 Mizuhopecten yessoensis | reverse complement strand
TCTAAAAGTTCATCGTAACAGGCCCTCAAAATACAGTTATTAGTCTTTAATATTTGCAGCTAGTACTTTACAATGGCAATCCTACGCTGTATATGCAAAGGGTAACGACCAAGTTCAAAATACACCATGGCATTATTTACTGTTTTCCTGACACCCAATACGGTTTAAAAAAAATAATAAATGTATATTTTCAATCTGCGGTGCAGGACTATAACCCCATACTTCACACCCGTAATTCACAATACATGATATATAAGTATCAAATAAAGATAACATCTCTTACATTTGGGATAGATAACAACAAAAATGTCTGCCTCTTGGCTGTTGGACTTGAATTTTAAATTGGAGATATGATATACATTTGAGGGGGGCCAATTTGAGATTGCTATTACTGTACTAAACTTTACTATTCTTAATATGTGAATATTGGTAATGTATTTTAAAATTGTAATAGATTGTGAACACTTATGTAGTGCTGTTATATTCTATATTATCTGTTTAAAAGTGTAATGTAAATATTTGACTGTAAACTCTACATATGTATAAGTATAAAAATATCGATTATATAATATAAAGGTATTTGAACCCCAAAAAAGTATTAAAACCTTATTTTCACCCAACATAGCTTCAAGTCGCACAGGTAACTTTCACACAGGTAAGTTACCTGTGGGGTAAGTATGAAACAGACTATAATTGGTTTGCCATTGTCTTCCTAAATCAACATTTTCCTTTGTTATATAAAAAGGGGGGGAAACGAGAACACCCCCTTTTGTCCATCACATTACGCAACATTACACAACAGGATTAGTGTAATAGCCCTTAGCTATTGGACACTGACCACGGGTAATTGATCTAACAATTAGCGACACCTGTCACTTAAACCTCAGGTACCTTTATTGTACGTACATGTATTTAACTGTGATATGTTGTATTGTAAATCAGTTAGGTTCTAGACACTGTACGGAACACATCGGGTTTACTTTGGACACTCCAGAATATCCCGCCGTCAAGTCAAAAGTTATCTGTTATTAATTTTCAAGGTTAAACTTTAAACAACCCTTACGTCATCATTTCAACAAGAAAAAACGTGCAGAAAAACCTTATGTTAGATGTATAAAATTACATCGTGAACTTAACACGTGAATGTGTATATATGGTACTATACATGGTTACCATTGCGACATTATCTTAATGGTGAACATAAAGTTGATATTTTGATATTGTAAGCTTTCGCATTAGATTGATTCGTGAATAAAAAAAGGAACAGTTACTGTAAATTACAAAATAAACACCCCATTGATTACATTGTCCTAGCCTATTAACAGTGTCTGCAACAATGCTCCCGACATCCTAGTGTTTTAGGATCGATAGACCTGGGCCCGTATTCATGAAACCGTTCTCATGCTCAAGCATGAATTTTGTGCTCAAGTCAACTTTCTTGTAATTCGCTTAAATCATGTAACACTGTAAAACAATAGGCCCAAGGGCCTTAGCGATCACCTGAGTTATATCATAGGTACTGGTAGCTTTATTTTATTGCTTAGATGTGATGTGGAAATCAGCATGTAATCTAAGTGAAATACAATACTTGTAATGTCATCAAAGGATAAGAATTTGATAATATTGGTAAATGCTCCCTTTGGGGCCCCGCCCTAGCCCCTGGGGATAGGGCAGGAATCCCAATTTTACAATGTAATACCTTCATTCACCAAAGATGATTCTGACCAAGTTTGAGTAGTGCTCTGCTGAAAATGGATAAAGTATACCCAAAAGTGTTATTTCCCTATATAAACTATGAAAAATTTACCCCCTACCCAAGAGAGAACGGATAGCTCAGGGGTCCTAAAATTTACAATTTAAATACAGCCGTTGATGATCTTTCTTTCCATGCAGAGAAAATGACTGTAGTACCTCTGAGTCTGGAGAAGAAGATTTTTGAAATATTGGTTAATTTTCCATTTGGGGCCCCGCCCTGGCCCCAGGGGTTGGGGTAGGAATCTCAATTTTACAATTTGAAATCTTCTTCCTCCAAGGATAATTCTCACCAAGTAAAAATAATTTCCTACAGAAAGTTGTCAAAATATACACAAAAGTGTTATTTTCCTATATAAACTATAGTAAACTTTACCCCCTCCCCAATGGTGAACGGATCGCTCGGGGGTCCTGAAATTTACAATTTAAATAAAGCCGTTGATGATTTTTCTTTCCATGTAGAGAAAATGACTGTAGTACCTCAGAGTCAAGAGAAGAAGATTTTTGAAATATTTGTTAATTTTCCATTTGGGGCCCCGCCCTGGCCCCAGGGGTTGGGGTAGGAATTGAATAATCAATAATAATATTTTTATCAAAAGAAAAAAAAGTCCATTAAAAAAATCATAAAAACAAATAACTTGGTCATGCCTGATGAAATCCGATGGGAAACAAAATTACAAGAAAAATACAATAAAAATCATGCATGACGTCAGGCATGTATTGTTTCGAGGTAACGACGTCAAGAAAACAACCCGGAGTCAAGTAAAGTGTGGCCCGGGAGTCAAGTATAGTGTCGCCCCTGAGTAAAGTACAGTGTCACCCCTGAGTCAAGTACAGTGTCCCACCAGAGTCAAGCATAGTGTCGCCCCAGAGTCAAGTATAATGTCGCCCCAGAGTCAAGTACAGTGTCGCCCCTGAGTCAAGTATAGTGTCGCCCCTGAGTCTAGTACAGTGTCGCCTCATAGTCAAGTATAGTGTTGCCCAAGAGTCAAGTACAGTGTCGCCTCAGAGTCAAGTACAGTGTGGTCTCAGATTCAAGTAAAGTTTCGCCTCAGATTCAAGTATAATATCGCCCCAAAGTCAAGTACAGTGTCATCTCAGATTCAAGTATAATGTCCCCCAAAGTCAATCATAGTGTCGCCCCAGAGTCAAGTTTAGTGTCGCCCCAGAGTCAAGTATAGTGTCGCCCCAGAGTCAAGGGACAGAGATAACTTAAGAAAATAGAAGTCATGAAGATATATATACAATCACGATCATAAAAATACACACGTATGTACTTAAAGTAATCCAATGTTAACATGGAATGCTACACATGAGGAATACAAGCTTGACAAAGATGTCACTGCATTTCGAAATGTTTAACAAATACTGTAGGATATCGATGGAATGTTTATTAGATATATCACGTTAATTGGAGTCCACTATTAGTGTAATATATTAACTTCGTTAATTCAATCACTAATGAACGACGTATATTTATTTACTGAACTAACCACAGGGTCTCGTTAAATATTAATAATGAAAACATGTATAATAAATCCCGACATGAATCTTATCGTCTGGAAAGATTTTTTTGTCTGTCTTTACCCTGACTTTACCAACACATTAACTCATCTGTCGGCATGATTTAGGGGTATGTTCTCTTAGCATTTTTTTTCTGATGTATCAGTGAAGACTTTCATTTAGTCTATGATGTTAGTTTTGGTCCTCTTGGAGAGGGCATTTAAATACGTAATGAGGTACAAATCACATGCTACAAATCTTAATTATCAAAATTAAACATTTGTAACATTATCTGGTCCGTGCTTTGTCCGGAAACTGTTGATCCTTGATCAGAACTTGCGGATAAACAGAGTAGAGAGGGCAAAGGTCAGCAAAGTGATGACGCTAGAGTGAGGAACGGTGGCCGAGGATGAAACCTGAAAAATAAAAGTAAAGATAACGTAACCTATGAACACTGATGCCATCTCAATGGTAGATCTCCAAACAATTATATAAACATCAATCCCGAGTTTCGGCGTGATTTGGAGTACTATGATTATGTAAGAGAAATAGTCTTAATTACAACATTTTGAGGTATGGGGAAATCTTTAGTCTGTATTTAGTTCGCTTAACCTTTTTGTTATTTCTTATTCAATTTCAATTGACTTACTTTTTTATTTATTTTACGCAAAGCTTACGGCAAAGGCCACATATTGCACTAAGTAAAATTACCTTATCATATGTTGATTTCAAATGGCTTTGTGACAGATACAAATATATTTCTAAAATCTATTTTGCATCTACTTACTCAGCTCAAAAGAAGGTTATAAAATGTAAAACATTTGTGTAATTCAGAAATATTATCAACACTAACGTACCCTCCCCTAGAGTTAGGAAGAATCGCGACATCAAAATATTGCAACCGATCACCGAATACATTCATATTTAGATAACAGACAGACAGCATTAACTCAGAACATTGTACATCAATTTATCTCACATAGTCAACTAATCGCGGTTTTGTTTCCGGAACAAAATGGTGGGTTATATTTGTGTAGTTTTTAAAACATTTTGATGGAGGACAAACCTTCGTTGAGAACTTGATGGTCATGTTTGGACTTGAGAAGTTGGTCAGGAAGTTGGTGTAGGCCTTTTCCCAAGCCTCTGCAGCTCTCGTCACCTCTTTATTAGAATTCTTCACAATGAAAGAGATCACAAATGTGCGGGACTCCGTGTATCCGGGACCTGTGAAGTACAGGAAGGGGAGATAATCCAGGCCATTATATTGCGCTAAAGCACTTCTGAAACCAACTTTTTTTCAACTTATAAAAATGTCTAATCTTCGACCGCATGTACGCGGGGTCTTAATTGGGAGGAAGCTGGAGTAACCGGGGAATATCAACGTGGTCGGGCAGTTGACCACATAACTTGTCACGTCCGTTCAGGGAATCGATCTTTGGAAAGGCGAGTGCGTTATCCACTGTGCCACCCGACCACCCATTATGTGGTGACTGATATCATAAGTATTGATGCTGTATTGATATATATATATATATATATATATATATATACATAAGTACGGCATAAGTATTACCTTTAGAAATATTTGCAAGTATTTTTCTTAACTCTCTGCTGGGTTTTTTGGGGTTTTTTTGTCCGCTCGAATTATGTTTACCACAATCAGTTTTTCGATTTGTTTACATAGGTACACCATGTGCTGTTTACATAGGTACACCATGTGGTGTTTACACAGGCACATCATGTGGTGTTTACACAGGTACACCATGTGGTGTTTACACAGGTACACCATGTGGTGTTTACACGGGTACACCATGTGGTGTCTACACGGGTGCACCATGTGGTGTTTACACAGGTACACCATGTGGTGTTTACACAGGCACATCATGTGGTGTTTACATAGGTACACCATGTGGTGTAAACATGGGAACACCATGTGGTGTAAACACGGGAACACCATGCTGTGTTTACACGGGTACACCATGTGGTGTTTACACAGGTACACCATGTTGTGTCTACACGGGTACACCATGTTGTGTTTACACGGGTACACCATGCTGTGTTTACACGGATACACCATATGTTGTTTACACGGGTACACCATGTTGTGTTTACACGGGTACACCATGCTGTGTTTACACGGGTACACCATGTGGTGTTTACACGGGTACACCATGTTGTGTTTACACGGGTACACCATGCTGTGTTTACACGGGTACACCATGTGGTGTTTACACGGGTACACCATGTTGTGTTTACACGGGTACACCATGCTGTGTTTACACGGGTACACCATGTGGTGTTTACACGGGTACACCATGTGGTGTTTACACGGGTACACCATGCTGTGTTTACACGGGTACACCATGTGGTGTTTACACGGGTACACCATGTGGTGTTTACACAGGTACACCATGTTGTGTCTACACGGGTACACCATGTTGTGTTTACACGGGTACACCATGCTGTGTTTACGAGGGTACACCATGTGGTGTTTACACGGGTACACCATGTGGTGTTTACACGGGTACACCATTTGATGTTTACACGGGTACACCACATGCGGTGTAACTCATTTATGTGATATCACGCTTATGACAGTACCATGTCCCATCCAGAATGTTATGTCGAGGAAAAGTGAAAAAGATAGGCAAAATGCATCTAATGAATGTGAAATCTTTCCCAAGTTGTACTCGAATAGCAATTTAAAAATCCTACAGGTTCGGGGAAAGAACAGGCAATATATATCCCCTGCATTTTATCACACGATCGGAGATCGTTCGTGTGCTTTGATTAGAGGACATAAAAAAGACTAATTTGATCTGCTGCCCTCATTACAACGCTAACCGCCTATTTCTTTTATTTCCTCACTTCATTAATCTTTCTTTTCGGGTGTCTCCTTAGGCACTCAATTTCATCGTGCATGTTGCTAGGAATTTAAACCATAAGTAACAAACAAACGAAATAAGTTTGATCATCTGTGCTACAGTGCTGAAGGTTTTTTCCATTAAAAAATTCAAACAGAAAATACATTCAAATACCAAAACAATGTCAGAGTGATATGGTGTATTTTAGGACGCTAAACAAAAGAAAGTCGAACTAAATATAAGCAGTCTCCTATACTAAAACACCAATTGTAAGAATCCTTTTAGAGAGTTAGCTCAGAACAAATAACTATGAGCTTATATTGAAATGTATGTGGTAATTATAATAATAATTTCAGGTTCTTGTATACCGCTTTATCACAACCTAGTTCGTAGGTCTTCTCAAAGCGGTTCAAACATTATTATCCGTGGTTATAGGGCCTTTGCAACCAGCCAGCATCTTGCTCAACTCACTGGGGAGCATACATCCGTCCTGCCATTTCAGCGCTCACAGCTAGCATTCAACAATTCCAGCACTGCCCAACCACGTACTCATTTACAGCTGAGAAGACTGGAACAAGCGGAGTAAGGTACATGTACCATGCTCAAAGATACAACACAGTGCCGTGCCGTGACTCGAACCCGCAACCCTTCGGGCACGAGCCTGGCGTCCTACCACTAGACTACCGTGCCTCTAATATGCTTATAGATGAAAATGAAACTATACTTCTTCAAAACGTCGTAAATTGTAACAATGTTTCTACATACACATGCTTGCCATGATTGAGATTATGCGCGCTAAGCATAGATAGAAGATAAGATAAAAGCAAATATACAATGTGTGTATGTACACCATAGGGAAAAACAACACTTTTAAATGGCTTCTTTTGAACTGTTTTTTTAGATGAAGTCATCAGATCTTTAGTTTTGAATTCACTGCTTGAAAATGCACAATTTTAGGGTCCAAAATCGACAGTCTCTCTCAAAATTTGGGAAGTTCGCAAGTATGCATGTATACAAATACCCTGTATGTGGAACTATATATGTAGAACAAAAATTCTATACCACATAGTTAAAGGACACCAATGTCCCAACCCTTTGTAACAGACAAGGATAAATATATTCGTCATCTCTTATAAAATGTATTTTGAATTTGTTACCGTCTCTCATCACAAGCCGAGGGTCTACTGGGATTCCGCTTGTGCTCAGACAGGTGCTGTTGAATACAGTGCGGTCGTTGGTTGCGTTGGGTGTACTGAAATTACACAAAATATTCTAGTTATACTTTTTCTTTCTCATATTTATAGTTGCACAAGTGTTTGTACATTGTCCTTCAAAGTTTGTCAAACTGACATACACAATATATACATTCTTAGTATTATGAAAAGACCGTTCCATGTGTTTCCAGTCTATGTAAGCTGTATAGGATGTGCCCCAAATGTTCCCTTTAAGCTCGCTGATCCTTGCTAATTGAAAATTCTAGACTCGTGTCATAAAACTCTGTTTAACAATGCACATGCAACTCCTAATTTATATCCTATATAGATATACAAGCTTACTGATGACATGCAATCAGGTGATCCAGGTAGTCGGCCTCCACGTAGAATCTGTACTCATCCCATATAACCTCATCAATTCGAGTTTCGTTGTTCTGCCAGTATTCCAGGATACTGACGATCACACAGCTCCCATTGGTGTTCCCATGGAAACATATATCGTCCAGGGTGATCGTCTTCCCGTTGTAGTTAGCAGTGATACCCTGTATCTTTGACTGTAAGTCTAGCAACTGTCCGACATTTAAGCATAAGTTTCAATTTATAATGTAATTAAACAATAAATCTATTTTGAAACTGCAGTCATATTTCTCTTCGAGATAAATGTCCTGGTATATGCCACCAATCGTTTACGGAAAGTGCCGACGGCTCCCGATTGATGTGCCACCAGCTTGTGTATTAGTACTCTCCCAGTACAAATCTTTATCATCATTTTGTCGGAACTTAGAAGAACCTTCGCGTTACCAATGTATGCATTCTTGTGTACATCTTAAGAGTTAGATAATCAATTCCAAATAACACTTCGTTTACCTATATTTGAAACATTGCTTAGTGATATGTCACTTAGAGAAAATGATACCAATAAAACTGGAATATACAACGTATCCTTGACGTAGAATATATATAAATACGAGAAACGTTGAATTTTTTATCAGCATATCATTCAGAATATGTGCGTTAATTATTTTACATTTTAATTTAGTTTTTTAGAGTTTTTCATGTCTAGAAATATTTCTAACTAGCAATCAGCAATATTGAGTAATTACACTCACTGGAAAAGTATCACAACATAGCTATGTATGGCTGTTATATAGTATCGGGACCTTACTATACGATTAGACATACATGTGAGCAGGGAAAATCCTGGAATTTGAAAGCAGTGGGCCATATCAGCAGTTTTTAGTCAATATAAACATGAAGAAGGCCATTATTTGAAAATTTAAAGAAAATTGGAACATAGAAGGGTCAATTTAACTTTATAGGAGTCAATGGCCCCCTCCAGGATTATCCTTGCGTGGGTATAACTTTATGAAGTTAAAAGAAACCTATCTTCCACAATTAGAAATGTTATAAAAACTGTATACTTCAGTATAAGTACCAAGTGCATGAAACCCTTGTCAAACAAACTGCTGAAGTAACTGAATCCAACATACGGAGCCGGGAACACGTGTTTGACCCTCGTGTCATTGGCCGGCCTAGTCACCACCAGCTGTTCTATCCGGTATTCCGGCCTGAAATTAACAGCATACCAATCAGTAAAACCCCGTTTACTCGAACCATTGGGGTCCAGACCAATAGTTCGAGTAGTGTATGGTATTCGACGATTCCGAGGTTAGTTAGAATTCGTCATGTTTCCATTAGTTGTGACGACAACAGATAGACAGACAATAAATTGACATAAAATAAAATAGTTGACAATAAACATTCCCTAGACGGGTGTCAAAGGAGACCTTATCAACTGAAGGGCAACTGAGTGTTAGTTCTTAGAAATAGGGTAACGGGGGCTTTAGTTTATAGAAATGGGGTACATATAACAGGGGACCTAGTCTTCAAAATAGGATTTTAAGGAACAATATTCTTACAAACAGGTAGGGGTTCTAGTGCTTGGAAAGGAGACAGCACAAGGTCGAATTCTAAGAAAGGGAACAACAGGTTACCGCAGTTTCAAAAAAGGATAACAGGGAACATTGCAGAAAGTTTAGAAGATGGTATATGGGACACCGGTAGGGTTACATTGTGTTTAGTACGAAGAAGGGAGTAAAGGGTACTGGAATTGTTTACTTCAAGAGGTATGTTGTTCAGGATAATATTAGACTGTAATTGGCAAGACGACCCAGAGGGATTTTGATGTCAACAATTGTCCATGTAACATATTCATTGGTTCTGTGTAAGTTTGATATGTTCTCATTCCTTTTTCTTATCTATTGGATTAAGTCATGACAACATTATATGCATCTTGTAGAAAGTTTTTATCAGAACGTCATACTGCTGTATCAGTATAGCCCTGTGATATTGTAATAAAACATTCGAGTTAGTTCCTTCGGTGGTTTTAAGTTTAAATTAATTCACAGGCGCGTAGCTGCCATCTAAGCAAATAAGCAGTTGCGTGTATATAAAAAAACACCTCAAATGTACCTTTTTAATTAAATGGCTTTGCAGTACCTGATCGTAACAGCTATGTTCGGCTACTTTGTAACTGAATGATTTTATTCAACAATACAATGTGTTCATGATTCGAGCTTTAAGTCTTTAAAAACAGTCGACAGTACTGAAGTTATTTTCTATCAGAGAAACAACAATTCATCTACCTTTTTTATTTCAGAAATTCTGAAAGAAAAAGGAAGAAAAAACTGAATAACAAGTATCGCTCTTAAAAACCTACCAGATAGCACAACAAATTAAGCTTTTCAATATCAAAAGTTTCCGGCCCCTGCCCGAATTTCCACCATTCCCACCTTACTATGATGATTACATGATACCTTTGATTAGGTGCGTTTACAGACCTGCTACGAGCCTGAAGTTTGTTGATGAAGATCTAATTCCTGTAGGAACTCTATCTAAATCAGAGATTTATATAGAGTTCCTACAGGAATTAATGAAGATCATGTGTATGAAATTAATTAGGTCAGATATTTGGTACTTACCATGGATACAGGACTGAAATGTTAGGTAGAGTAGGTGTCAGGGGTGAGGATATTGCAGGACAGTCCTGGTTTGAACAGGCAGAGAAGTTACCAAATGTCTCATAACACGGCACTGCAGTAGTATTCATAGGATTCAGCGTGTACAGTCCCGGGCTAGACCACGGCGTGTCCTGTACATGGAAATCAATTCCAAATGGCGTACGTCCGTTAGATGGAGATCCTAGATAATCAAGTAATCTTTTAGCTGTGCAGTCATCAGCAGGATGGCCACAAAGCACACTTATTGCAGGCTGATTTGAACTGGGCATAACAACGTCTTTACAAGATTTATACATTCCATTCGCAAAGGTGGTTGTCATGGCATAGTCAACAGACAAAACTGTCGGGACCCCCTTGTCGTTATTACCCTTGGTTTTGACCCCCACATAAGTGCTTTGATGGGGGTCACATGTCAGGGAGCAGAATATGTTGAGAAAGTTGTAGAAGCAGGAAGAACATCTATAGAGGAGTTCCCTTGCCAGACCCATGTTTTGTTCCATCGTAGTCAGCTGAGTAGAACTGCAACATGTCAGAGTAGAATTTCCTGGCCAAATAGAAAAGTATACATTTAATGTGAGAAAAAGATCCTTTTTTTTTTTAAAATGAAGATACGTATCACATAGGCATCTTGAGTGGATTCAATATTTAATTGAAAAATATTTTTTTTTTTTATAAAATCCCCCGACCCCCACATTTATCCCTGATAGACCCACAACAACACATTGATATCACATTAGTTTAAGGATGTACTTGTCTATTACATGTATATTAGAGCACGTAGACATGGAACGCATAAACTTTCATTCAATTTGATTTTCTCATAATCGCGAATGTAGATCACATGAAAGGTTAAAACACCGGGCCATATAGTTTAATTGTATAACCACGTGTATACGAGAACAACCAACTTATGTCTAGTGTCAATCATACTGTCACTAGCACGATTAAAAGTGAATAATATGATAGTTTACAATATTTGTTTCATTTACATATTGCTTTATATTTAGATGACGGCTGAAATCGGGATAGTTCCTTCCCCACGTCATGATTGTTTTCACATCACTTAAAATCAGATACATGCAAGTCTATACTTGTGTGAATTAAGCAAATATTGTCCTCTCTATAATGTATTGAAATATATGTATATGAAAATGTGTACCGTTTTGAGACGCTATTTGCCTACTCCGTTCAACAACAATTGAAATAAGTTTTTACAACATCTTTACAAATAATTAAACAACTTCGTTATTTAATTGTGGCTAGTTGAAGAAGTTACCCAAAACCCAAGCACAAACAAATATTGCTTCATATTCTAATAATATTTCACAGAAAAGAAACAGGTTCCCAAATATCCACTCATCGCTAGCTTTAAATTATACGTGAAATTCAAACTCGAAATAGAAAAGCTATATTGTAGGTGTATTGACAGACGTGGCTAGTACCTGTGAGTCAGGCTTGAATGTATAACTTAACTTCTCTTTTTCTAGCCTCGTCTGTCAATACACCTATAATATAATAAAACCATATTGTACAGTATAACTTCTCTTTTTCTGATAAGAACATTACTCGCGTCTGTGTTTGTCGATTTATGATTTTACCCACACACCATATATATTAGTTGCTGTCATAACTTCCACTGTTACGCAGATAATTTATAAAGGACGTGTCAGAAGATATCGGATAGGTCGTGCCACACATATAGCGTGACCTAGGCCTCGTTCCATGATCCAAATAGGCACATCACCTGGCCTTTATCATCCGAGTTTCGAGAGAGACGGGGTCTCGGTCACCACACGTATTATAACATCAAATAACCGTAAAATATGAATTCATGAAAAACCGTGGTTAAAATCCTTTAAGTCGTTTTTCTAGGATACAGAAAAAAGATTAAGAAATTTTAATTTGATAATTTAAAAGAAAATGCTATTTTTATCAATTCTGCAAATCTTCTTACATATATTAACACCATTGGAAGATATTGTATGAATTGGTTCTGCAAATGATCAAATCTAAAAACAATCAACTAAAATCACATACTATGTTAAATTAGTATCTATGACCGATCTTAGCAAAAAAAAAAAAACGAACACACGGACAGGATCGTTTTTTCTACTATGCCATTTATTCCTTTTTCAAAAGATGCATATAAGGAGAAAGTTTAATTAACAATTAAAGTATGGGTATGAGGGATATAGCAAGTTTTTGATCCCCCGAGGCCAGGACTATTTCCCGAGAACTATATCCCGAAATACCCATGCTTCAACTGTTTTATTATACCGATACAAACACTCCCTTACAATATTCTAAATATTATAAGACAACACATTTTTTAACAGTTGGGACACTTTATTAACAAAACTACAACAATGCGAGGTGAAGGTCGGTCCAGAAAGTACCGGCTCCGCTGGTCGGAAATTGCCGGAAATTGCCGACGTAATTCGATTGCGCTGATTGGTCAATATTCGGTCAAGCCCCGCCTACGACGTCACTCAATTTCCCGCATTTTCAGAGGGAAATAGTTTCAAAACTATCGCACCCCTCCAGACGAACTATTTCCCTGGCATGCAGTTAGAGGGGAAATAGCTTGTTTATGTGGTTACTTTTGTATAGTGTAAAATAAGTAAAGGTATAATAATAAAGGAAAATTTTGACTTCTCAGAGAGTGTACATCATTTAAATTCCTTAAAACCCGATGAAATCACACTATTTTAAACTCTTTTCGTCTATTCAGTTACCAATTAGCTGTATCGGAGACAAAGGTAAACTTTTCTTTTGTCTATATTTTGCCTATACTTTCATGAAACCATTATCCTGCTCAATCTCAGATTCTATGCTCAAGCCCTATATTTTGTTTCCGTGATAAAGAAAAACAAATCCACAATTCTTTTCAATAATATTAATATGGAAGAGTTTGGAGAGACTTTAGCCAAACACTGTTTTCAATGTACATGTATACACTCCATTGCCCATTTGACCGTGTAACATGAAGTTAATAAGAGAGTTTCAAGAAAGGTGGCTTGAGTACATAATTCATATGTTNCCGAGGGCTGATAAGGGATATGATATCAAAATGGTCATATTATAAACTTTTTATCATATGTTCAAGTAACAAAAAATCAAGTCAACAGGAAAAAACAATTAGATAATTTAATCAACAATGTCAACTGAAACAGATTATTACAAGATGATATTCAGTCAATTCTGAATAAATATCGTTTCAAATCGCTGCTGTCAGTAATTATTAGTCCGACTAATACTATAGTATTCATTGCAGATGAAACGCCATGGTTTATTCACTATCCGAGTCCGTTATGACATTCACTCTCCTTTTCTTCGTGTCCTCGTCACAACCGAACCTTGCACTCTTCTCCGCATTTTCCTTATCAATGAGGTCATCCAATTCAAGTATTCTAGACGCTAGAGAATTAAGTATTTCCTCTCCCTGGTTTGCTCAACACTGTCTAAGCAAAAAAACAACTGACAGCGCAAATCCGGATTTTACTCGGAACGCTTCGGGCGCTTCCCATATCCAATACAGAAGTAGAGGTTTTCCGAACAGGGGATGCATTACGAGAATTGTTATCGGATGGGGGATGCATTACGAGAAAATTATCACACGGGTGACCGGAAGTGGTATCAGGAGTGGTCAGAAGTTATCAAATATGCAAAAACACTCATATTCTGAGTAAACATATGATAATATATGTTATCATATGTTTACTAATAATAACACCCTTTTTGTTTGTGTAATAAGTCTAAAATTTCCACAAGTTGGTATCAGCCCGGGTGATATCACACCCCTTGGAGTGATATCACACCCCCTTGAAAGTGATATCACACTCCCTAGAAAAGTGATATCACACCCCCTCCCAAATTTCCGGATTTCGCCGCTTCCGCTTAATGTTGTCTACTTTAAATGTAAACAAACGAATTGTTGTCATGGAATAATTGCGGTTTCATGGAAAATAATTCAAAGATTGATTTACAAAGCCCCACCCAAATTCTAATAACCATATAATTTCGTAGGAATTTGGGAATATCTAAATGTTGACTTTTTACGTATAATTGTTACTGTTTTGTTTATATGCATCATTGTTTTTGTTATCATTTTTATGAATATAAATAAAATAAAGAAATATTTTTTGTGTGTATTTTTTGTTTATTTTTAAAAAAGGGTAAAGGTTTATGATATGACCATTTTAATAGCACACCCCCAATCAGCCCTCGAGTCCTAATATCATTATATTATATTGTAATAGGTCTCTGTAATATATATACGTCTCTGAGAAAGGTAAGATATTAATGCCTACCCGAGTCTGCTGGATAACCGAACTACTCGGTATTGAGGCGGACGTAAAACCTATCAATCAATCAATCAATCAATCAATGCTTACCCGCATACAGCTGTGGACAATATTGTAGAAGTCGGCTTAATGCCTTTGGATCAGTCATTGGTTTTGCCGGTCCGTTGTACACACAATTTAGTTTGCCCCTAGGCGTGACGTCCTGGCACTCGCCATACCAAATACAGTGTCCCCTGTCTGCGTCTGCATTGATCTGTATTAATGAATTGACATGTTTAAAAATCAGATCCCACTACAACTAGTTTATATGGACATCAACTTTTAAGAAAATTAATAAAAGCAAAACTCTAATACATGTTTATAGTACAGGGACAGTGCATAGAAACTTACTTTTTGATTGAATGAGAAGATGACAGCTAACACAAATACTGTTGCATAATAAGGAGACAGTTCCTGATAAATCGCCATCCTTATTTAAACAGTGAAATCGATGTAATAGCAATAACTTTAAGTTCTAGGCTTCATTCGCGTATCCGGTTGAAACGGTTGAACCGGTTGCACCTGTAAAGAAAACGACAGGTACAGATTTGGACCGAGGCTGACCTCAGGAAAATTTGGTACGTGTAGATTGAGGGGTCCAGACGTACCTGACCGAAACTAAAATGCTGACTTTTGCCAATTTGCGTTATTTCTTTCTTAACAATGTCAAGTCACATGTAATTTTTAAGATCCGCTATGTAATTTAGTGGACGCGTGAGAGAAGGGCATGATATTCTTGATACATTGTTTTTTATTCTCCGAAACTGTGGATTTTTAGCTCTGCTTATAGAACGGTCCAAGTGTGTTCGTTTATCGTTGAAATTTCTGCGCCACACGTACCGTTTCAACCGGGATACGCAAATGTAGCCCTATGTACATTGAGGGCGGGGCTTTATCATGGATGTTTATCATTTGTATCAAATTTTAGAAATTAAATTTAATCCGGAATGAAAAAGAAAAAGAAACTTAATAAGCTATTGTTGTCTATTGCATATATTCACGATAGATTTTAAGGCATATATTTGCTTATTCTTTGTGCATAGAAGTTATCTCTGGCTATAGGCTTTAAATCAAACCGGAAAAGTATTCCTCCGCTTCTATTTATATTCTGCTATTTATACATTCAAAATGGCGCATCCCTATGGACAGGTAAGCACCGTTTCCAGAGAGTTATTTCAAATCTATGTTGATTTCGGCTTGAAGTCGTTGTAATGTCATTCAGTTTATATTCGCTTCCATCTGAAAAGAATATGACACAATGTCCTTATCGGTCGACACGATAATACGCTGATAATTACAGTTTTAACACTGTTAGTATGTACCGGACTTGACCATTGTAAGTTGACAACTTCCTCATCGCGTCATCTAAATTCTACTCCAGGGCAGTGACTGTAGTTCAGTGGAAGGAGCGAGTCCAGGGAGATTTTCTTAAGTTAAGGAACCATCAGCCGTTGGAATGCCATTGAATAACTCCTTATTTTCTAATTTAGAAGCCAATTCATGGAACAATACCCCCGAACGTCTTTTTTCTTTAACTGGTTAGTTGATTGAAGAAGCTTGATTACTCCCTGGTCAAGTCAAATCAATTTTATTTAAGAGTCGGTACATAGTTAAACAAGACAACAAGCCTATGAAAGGCTTTTACAACCGACTATATAACAAATAAAAACGGAGGAAGCGTCATATATAAAACATAACAAGCATGCAAATCTATGACATTGTTAACAGAAACATAATTAAACGTAAACGATAGGTAGTTTGATTCAAGTATGAACAATTTCAGGAGAATAACTTCTTGGTTGGTCCGCACTGTACTTTCTCCAACAGTGTTTCAGCTTTACAGAGCAATAGACAGTTGTAGCTTTGACAAGGACCGTGTCGGCACAATTAAATCTGATGAAAAAATTTAGCTGACCAGCAGCCAAAATTACATGGCGTAACATGTTACCATAGACTATTAGTCATTTATTGCAGTCTGGGTTTACAGAGAAATTTTGTTTATTTACAGCAACCCTATGGACAGGCCCCTTATGGTGCCCCACCCCAAGGTCAGTACCCTGGACAGCCAGGTTATGGTGCCCCTCCCCCTGCACAGTATGTCCCTCCACCAGCTGGTCAATACGGGGCACCAGGTGGGATGCCTGGACAACCTGGGATGCCTGGACAGATGCCATATGGAGGAGCCCCAATAGCAGGTATATAAAAATAGATGTCTGGCAACATTTTGTTGCATTACAGAACAACATCAGGTAAATCAACCAAGAGTCGTCTTGTAAAATAGTGTCTCCTATATATGTAGAACATATAGGACATACGACTCATGTCTTCTCCGCCTCTACCTTCTCTCTTTTTATACTTCCTCTACATATACTTTATCCCTTCTATTTTTATTTTTCTATCTTTTCTCGTCTGCTGAAAGGCCGTTATATTGGACGTAAAATCATCAAAATCAAGGGAACATAGAAATTCAACATAGGATAGGATTTCCATGCCAGCCCTACACTTACGCTTGTTATTTTGAGAAAATTTATGAATACTTTCTATGACAGTATCCTTAATATCATATTTCATTAAATTCTTATCGCTTTATACTTCAATTAGCCAACTAAAATTACAAACTCAAATCACATTCTTTATATATTTAATCCCTACAGGCTACAGGAATAGAAGTAGACTGATATGGGCTTAGCCTGTTGTCCAATTCTTTTGTTAATTCTCAATCTGTACTATTGTCTGATTTAATATGTACAACTTACATGTTTGTATTATATAAGTATTGTCTATTAAATACTTTTGAATTAAATTGAAATAGGATATGCTAGCTGTTCATGGAAGGGCTAGTGTCCAGTTGTTTGATTACAATTTAACATAAGTCTTTCATCTTGTTTATTGTAAAAAATACTGAAATCAAGGATTAAACCATCTTCGTTAGCCAATGGTTATGATTCGGTACAATCCGGTCTTTCTACTCTTTAGGTAGATCATTCCAGATCGTAGCCCTTGGCTAGCGAAGAAGGCATTAAACCTGCATGCGTAGGTATCCAAAAAACATTCATACGCAAGAAATGCAAAATTTTCTGTTTCTTTTTTTAATTTCCAAAATCTACAACTGCAGGATATCTCATGTGGATTTTGTTTGTAAGTACAGTCGAAAATTAAGTTAGGATGTATATCTATATGTATAACAAAATAGAAGTTATTAGGGGACATGACTACTGAAAAACCACTCCTAAAGTGAATATTTTTAAGTTAAATCCAAATATATATTGTTGTGCTTTCTGTTGTAGGACCTCCTCCAGGAATGGACCCACAAGTATATCTCTGGTTCCAATCTGTGGATACTGACCGCAGTGGACAGATCACAGCCATAGAGCTACAGCAGGCCCTAGTCAATGCCAACTGGTCTCACTTCAATGCAGAGACTACCAGGCTCATGATAGGTAAGGCTCAATCAGGCCCTAGTCATAAAAACTGGTCTCCATTCAATTCAGAGACTACAAGGGACATAAAAGGTAAGGCTCAATCAGCCCCTAGTCATAAAAACTGGTCTCCATTAAATTCAGAGACTACAAGGGACATGATAGGTAGGGCTTTATCAGGCTCTAGTCGTACCAACTGGTCTCACTTCAATGCAGAGACTACCAGGCTCATGATAGGTAGGGCTCAACCAGGCCCTAGTCATACAAACTGGTCTCCATTCAATTTAGAGACTACAAGGGACATGATAGGTAGGGCTCACTCAGGCTCTAGTCATACCAACTGGTCTCACTTCAATGCAGAGACTACCAGGCTCATGATAGGTAGGGCTCAATCAGGCTCTAGTCATACAAACTGGTCTCCATTCAATTTAGAGACTACAAGGGACATGATAGGTAGGGCTCACTCAGGCTCTAGTCGTACCAACTGGTCTCACTTCAATGCAGAGACTACCAGGCTCATGATAGGTGAGGCTCAATCAGGCCCTAGTCATACAAACTGATCTCCATTCATTTCAGAGACTACAACGGACATGATAGGTAGGGCTCAATCAGACTCTAGACGTACCAACTGGTCTCATTTCAATTCAGAGACTACTAAGATAATGATAGGTAGGGCTCACTTCCGACATCAATGCAGAGATCAACTTTCTCAAAATTCCAGGGGTATGCTCACCTGCGTTTTCTGTACGCCAGGATAATGTTATGGCACATCAAAGGCACCCCTGCAGCCGGTTAGCTATATGTGATTGCTTTCATGTTTTAAAAATGACCAATCACTATGTTGATACTTGTCCTTTGATAATTACACTTGAATGACACCCGACTTTATAGCATGTTATTTTTACCATTATGCTGCCACATGATTTTTTTGATGCACATGAAAGAATCAAAATTCAGGTAATTTACTTAAATCATCCACAAGGTGGAGCACACAAAGCCTTTGTTTTTGTTATGACCGTCAACCTCATACCTTTATATAATTTGAAAATCAACTAGCTCAAGTAAGATGAACATGATAACCAACCACCACTTACTGGGGAACCTCTATTTATCACAGACTTATTTGTGAAAACAAGAATGTAGAAAGACCCATGGTAAGTAAAAAAAAACATACAATTAATTTTGCCCCATTTTGTAATCACTGAAATGGGTGTTATTAACATAAAAATGAAGAATTTGTTTGATCCTCTTGTACAATTTAGTTGTTCTTGCAATTTTAGGGATGTTTGATCGAGATTTCTCTGGAACAATAAATTTGCAAGAGTTTGCTGCACTGTGGAACTATATTCAGCAGTGGAAGGGTGTATTTGAGCAGACAGATCAGAACAGGACAGGATCTATCGAGGCTCACGAGTTGACTGGAGGTGAATATATGATAACGTATCTACTGAGATCTCTACTGTACTTATTCATACACACCTTACAGAATTGGCTAACCGCAAGTATACCTGAAGCATGTCTCAAGTATCCTTGAAGTGTACCTGAAGTATGTCTCAAGTATACTTGAAGCATACTTGGTATACTTGTGGTAACAATGGTATACTTGTGGTAAGTATACTTACCAATTTTTATGCTGAATTTGTAGACTCACAAGAACACTTTCCATACTTGTCAGGACTTAAGTGTTTTAGTGTACTGGACAGGAAAATGTTATACATGAGTATGCAACATGATGTTCAATTTTGTGATTTACTGAATTACATTCACCTTATAAAGGAAATAAAAAACGAATTCTCAACATGAAGCTGACAAGCTGGTGTACTAACAAAAACTCTTAATCACAGTTTAATTTTGCTTTCAATTTTGCCCGGTGGAATGAGGGCAGATTACCATGACATTGGTATAAGTACACATCACACCATGCCTATTAATGACATATTATCAGTAAAGTTAACAACGGGCCAATCTGGATTTTACCTGTGGAGGGAGAAAGTTTGACTGTGCGAATGTTTCCCATCTGTTATACAAAAATCATTTTATATCAATAATTATTTTTTGTAACCTAAAGTTGACTTTGTTTAGTAAGTCAAAACAACCGTTTCTCATTTTGACAATAACTGACTCAGAACCAGACCTGAAATAATAATTTTAATCAGCTTGACCTATATTATAAATTGTTAAAACTGCGAAGGCACGTTTCACCATGCAGAATTTCTGGTTTTAGATTTCTGTCGATTAACATGTGTTTAAAGACAATTGTACTGTAGTGCTGAAACAATGCATTTGTTTTTTATGCTGTTTTGATTTAAATCCTGCTTTCAGAGAGCTAAAATTAAGAATTTTTACCCCATACCTTGTAATCAGATTAAAGGTAAAAGCTGATATGGGGTAAAAATTCCTCATTTAACCTCATTCACCCCATTTCATAATGAACCATTCCAACCTTTGAATTGGAAGAGTTCAAATGTGTCTTCAGTGGTGAATGATTTAAGGAATTCAAGAAGTAGTTTTAACAATGTGTTTTCTGTTGCAGCTTTCCAGAGAATGGGATACAATGTATCGCCTCAGTTTGCTAACATGGTTGTCTGCAAGTTTGACACATTAGGCAGAAGACAACTGACCCTAGACAATTTCATTCAAGCATGTGTGATGTTGAAAACGCTGACAGACAATTTCGTGTCACGTGATGCACAAAGACAAGGAAACATACGTCTAAGTTACGAAGAATTTATGTGTTTGGCCGTGGCCAACAAGCCATAGATTGTTAATGATCTGAGTTCTGTAGAATTCTTTTGCTCTTTTATTAATAAGCATATTCTTAGGTATTATGAATTAGAAACTATGGGGAGAAATTATGCATTCATACAGATATATCATTTTGAAAGTTTGTACCTCTAGATAATGATACAAAAAGGTTGATCTGAACACCNAGACGGAATATATATATATATAGTAGATAATAAATAAATAAGTCCTTGCGAAGGAAAATATAGAATAAAAACAAATTTTTCAGATTGTCCGCTAGGCCTTTCTGCCTTCTAGGGCTTCTTCAGGCGGATATATATATATCAACAGTCATAATGTGGAACCTCACTATTTCAGACAATGGTTGTATTACCCCTTTCCACCCCATAACTCTGTAATGGTATAACCTCTGCTTTAATCAGAGACATACTTCACTAGTCTGAAGGGGTGAAAAGGTTAAGTCTAGACTAATAAATTTTCTAGACAAACATTGAGAGCCACCTAAATTAGTTAATTAATTTCTAATTTTATTAATTTCCCAAAAGTGATTTTTGTCTTAATTATCACTGTCAGAGTTGAAGTGGTTCTACTTTGTTGACATCAATGATGATATCATGAAATTAAAGATCAATGCTTCTTGATGTATTTTCCAGGCGATTCGGTGCTGGAGTTATCTCCCTTGAACATTCTTAATTATATATATTTAACAGCTTTCAATCCTTCAGAATTATTGGAATGTTTAAGTGTAAGTATTTTTGTGTACCTTTCAAATTTGTCAATAAAGTATACAAGAATAGAATACCATTTGTAGACCTTTAAGTTCTATGGGTTCATTCGAGCACACAAAACTCCTTTGAAGAGAAAGACGAGTACATATCTGAGTAAGGTCATATCCGCCCCCCCAGCCCCCTTTTTTGGTTGTTTAGAATGCTTATGAATGGTGACCAATGCACGTCGGACTGATCTCAAGTAGATTTCACAAAGCAGACATTCAAATATATCATCAGTCAACAGAAATTTCATATATCTATTACACAATAATTTAAATATAGTTTGTGAAAATTCATTTCAACAATACATGGAAAACATTCAAGCTATTGACTGACTATGACTAACTATCCACAGTACCGTACTACCATAACTCATCCACCCCTGAAATTTCATAATGAACTATTCCAACCCTTGAATTGGAGGAGTTCTAATTTGTCTTCCGGGGTGAATGAGATAATATAGGTCCAGTAGAAGCATTGCTCAATTCTGAGATATTGTTTATTGTTGTAGAGAAGAAAATTGATTCAAGCACATGTGACAATATCCCCAGAATGCTTATTATCCATAATATAAACCATTGCATGTAAGTGCCATGTTTCCATTGATATTAAGACAGTTATCTCCCTTGTTCTGTTTCTACTTTGAGGTATAGGAAACGTTTTGCATATATTGCATTACCTATTATATGATCCTGTGCATGTGAATCACCACAGTGTTAATCTCAGTTTTAAAAATTATGGATTGTTTTGTAATTTTCTTGTTTATAAATGTACATCAATCCTTCAAATTAAAATGTATGCCATCTAAATGTATGCAGTCTTATAATTAATTGCAGACATCAAGTAAGTACATGATAAGTATGTACTGCACATCAAATTTGCAGGGAAACTTTTATTATGACTTTTTGGAAATCATTCTTAAGTTATTGCTGAATGTTAAAAAAGAAGAAGCGGTCACTGCTTCTGTTACCAGGCATACCTCCAACTTGCTGAAGCATTATTGGAGGATGAATATACTCAGCTTTCTAAGAAAAAAAGGATGTGGAAATCATTTTGTTATATTCTGATTTCATGGCTTGAAAACTCACAGATTTTCTTTTAATCCTAAATCTGTACCAGCTCTAAGTTCTAAATGAATGTCATAGCAACCTTTGTGATGTAAATTTGTAAGATTCTGCTTTTTATTGGTTGTACAAATGTATAGCTATCACACAATATACACATTGTAGGAACCTGGTGTTTTTTTGTCATTTTCAGTGCTGTTAAATAAAGTTTCTTTGAAATTTAATGCTCTAGTTTCTATGAAAAATAAATTTGTCTTATTGTAACATTGATAGTTGGTGTTTCTGTACATCTATGGATTATATATGTCGACAACATTTCTGTCTCTAAAAACAGTAATATCATCTAAAATGTATATTTTGTTATAAATTTGTGATTTTAATATGCAACATCTAAGTTTAAATAGACCATTATATTTGAAATGACTGTTTCTAGAGATTAAAGTGTGTTTTATAGGGGTTTTACTGTCACTGTTTCTATTACCGGATATACCTCCAACTTCATGTAGCATCACTAGAGGGGACATACTCAGATTTCTAAGAAAAAGAGATGTTTAAATGATTTTACCGTACTCATGGGTTGATATTGAGTGAAATTATAAAATAGACATTCTATGTTTACCATATAGTATCATCCATTGTTACGGCACATATCAACACGAAGGCAGGACTGACGACCCCCTTTCGCGTATCCAATTGAACGGTTTAAACTCAGCTGCTAAATCAAGAAAGGGTCCAGATCAGAACCGAGTCTGACCTCAGTAACATTTGAGGGGTCCAAACATGCCGGACTGAAACTAAACTAAACATAGTAATTTGCATTATTTTCACAAAAAACAAGGTTGCTTCACATAACAAATCTTCGAAACTTGGCTTTCTTTTTTCAGCTTTTCCTAAAACTTTGGCACAGTTTCAGTTCAAGCGCCTGAATTTGTAGCACAATATTTCTACACCACCTGAACCATTTTTACCGGGATACGTGAAGGCAACCCTGGTAGATATTAATAAAGGTGTTAGCCATTGTATGCTTTGGTTGAACATGTGATAAAAAGCTTATCATTCATTCCCATTTTTTCTTATTTCTCTTCACCTAAGCTATAGTCACAAGTTACGCATGATAGCCATGATTTCTGTGTAGCCATTAACATTTTGTGTTTTACCTTGCAAACACAATTAAACACATTATGTAAATGTTTAATCTGTTGTTTGTACATTGTAAAACTTTTAAATTGGTAAAACAAGAACTTTGTAAAAAAAACTTTTTCGTTGTAAAACAACTACTTTGTAAAAAAAATAGCACATTGTAAAAACTTTAAGTTGTAAAATTATGCATTGTCAATTCTGTAAAACACTTACTTTGTAAAAAAACGTTTACATTGTATAATCTATACATCGTTAAACATGTACATTGAATAAACTATACATTGTTAGACATGTGCATTGTTAATCATGTGCATTCTAAAAAATTATCTTTGTTAAACTTTTACATTGCAAATTGTACATTGTAAAAAGTTTCACATTGTATAACTTATACATTGTAAAATGTGTTACTGGTAGTGCTGTCTGTAGAGACTGATATATTAAAACTCTGTGTGTATTAAGATAATATGAATTTATGCTGTTTTTTTCTGTAGTTTTGTAATACAAATTCTTGTTTCAGTGATTTATTTGTTCATTCAAAATTTGCAAATATTAATGGTTTTAGGTCACCTGGCCCAAAGGGCCATGTGAGCTAATGCCGTAGTGCGGTGTCCTCTGTCTGTCATCCGTCCGTCAACTTTCTTTTGAACGACTTCTTCTGAAAAACTGGAAGACCTAGGGTCATGATATTAGGCAAGTAGTTGACATGGGTTTAAAGCTTTAACAATCTTCTTCTCAAGTTCCATAAGGCCCAGTGTCATGATATTTGGCCAACAGGTACCTGGGATGTAGTGCTATAAAGTTCCTCATTAAAATGACCTTGACCTACTTTCAAGGTCACAGGGTTCAAGTAAGTTAAAAAAACTTCAAACAACAATATCCTAAGAACAACTAGACTATAGTCATGATACTAGGGTATGTTATGTAGACCAGCAGTGTGAATAGTTCTCTTAATTACAGAAATGAGGTAAAATGTCAACTTCAAGTGCTAGCCGGAGTCAAATGTCCACATGGGTTAATAGCTTTAAGATTAAAATGTCAACAATAACTTAAGAACCATTTAAACTGGTATATAAGAAAAGAGTGAGTGATACAGGCCCTCTAGGCCTCTTTTCTGTAAATTAGATTTATGAGATTTATTAATTAGCCATTCATGAGTTTGAACCTTGTAACATTATCTGTAAGCAAGAGTATTTTTTTGTCACACACACAATATATATATACCTACCTGATGAAGACAGAAGACCTTTGTTTACTCTATTGGGTATATATACATTCTAAATATCAGTTGCACATATTTATTGATGAACAATTAGATCTGATCAATAAAGAGTCTAATGCAAACAATTTTAATTTCAACACCCTGGAGTTTTATTTCCAAAGTATGAATTTAAAAATAAGTCAAAAATGTGTAGATCTTTAAAGTATTTGTTCTTATTAGGTCGCCTGAGCTTTAGCTCAAGTAACTTAATTATTGCCATCCGTCTTCGTCTGTCGTCGTGTCATCTGTTAACATTTAACGTTTTCAACTTAAGCTAAAAAAGGTCGAAGAGATTACATTTATATCTCCCTGACCAAGTGTTGTTATTTTTCGGGTCCATCAGAAATCCAATATGGCCGCCAATGCCGCCATTTTGAAAAACAAATAATTAAACTATACTAGCGGAAAAAAAGAAACTATATGCGGAGAATTGTTATAAAACATGTATACAACCTGTATATACATGAAAGTTCACACACATGACCGAGTATGACACATACACACTATCCGTGACAGTTTTTCCCGTGCAGTTTGCTCTCTATAGGCGTTGACCAGTTTGCACGTTTTTCTCGTCCAGCCATCCAATTCGACAATGAAAGTTTATTTATCAACTGTTGAGTCAATCTGTTGAAACCAGTGAACAGTAAAAACAGCATTATAACGTTTTAATTTGTGATTAATGCTATACCGAGGCTCAATGAAAATGCCCGCCTCCGTATTATTTGTATGCTTCAAGCTGGTATGGGCCAAGCCGTTGTCTTTGCACGTTTTCATGTCCATCGAAACACAAAATGGGATTTGTGGAGACGACATCAACAGTCTGGCCACGTCGGCGATCGACCTCGTGCGGGACGTCCACATGTGACGTCGCGTCAACAGGACAACCATATTCGGCTTATCTATTTGAGAAATCGCTTCCAAACGGCAAGTTTGACTACACGGAGAATCCCTAGGTTGCTACCAATAAGCCCGAGAACTGTACGGAACCGATTGCGTGAACGAGCTATCCGTCTGCGACGTCCTGCAATCCGCCCAGTTCTTCAGCCACGTCATCGTGTAGCACGTCTGGACTGGTGCAGAAGGAATCTGCGATTTACTCGACGGGATTGGGCAGGCATTTTGTTTACGGACGAGTCGTGAGTCCACCTGGATAGTAGGGACGGACGTTCCAGAGTATATCGTCGCGTTGGAGAACGTTTCCGTGACGCTTTTGTGGTACAACGACGTTCGTTCGGCGGAGGCAGCGTTATGATTTGGGGCGGCATCACAGCCAACGGGAGAACGCCTCTGGTGGTTGTTAACAGGAATTTGAACGCGCTACGTTACCGTGACGAGATCCTCCGGACTCACGTCGTTCCATTCGTGCAAGGGCAGCAACGTCACATTACGCTACAGCAGGACAACGTTAGGCCACACACAGCTCGTGTCGCTATGGACTTGTTGGCCCAGCAGAATGTTGACGTGTTGCCATGGCCTGCTGGGATGAAATGAAGCGCAGATTACGGGCATTACCTAATCAACCGGTGACGTTGCCTGAGTTACCTGTAGTGTTGGTACAGATCTGGAATGCCATCCAACAAGCATTCTTGAACCGTCTGATAGGCTCCATGCATCGTCGTTGCCAGGATGCATTCAGGCAAACGGTGGACATACGAGGTATTAACTTTGTGAACTCAGTATTGACCCCTGCTGTGTTTACTCACTCCTGAGCGGAACTTATCGATTCCATAACGTGGAAAATGAAATGAAACTGTTAATAAATAAAAATAAATTGTCCCTGAAAACCTTGTTGTTCTACGTCATACACATTTATTTTATAACACATTTTAGGCATGCACAGTTCCTTTTTTCCGCTAGTATATAAGTCAAGTTCTTATGGGTCGATTTAACTGAAACCTTTTAGGAATGAACGACTCGTGGTCCTGACAAAGTGTTGTTATTTTTCGGGTCGATCACAAATCCAATATGGCCGCTACGGCTGCCATTTCGAAAAACTAGTTACTAGGTCAAGGTCACCATTACAATTGATAGAAAATTTTCAAACAGTGAGATACATTTTCTGTGACAAAGGGCATTCATGTGTTACACACTTCTTTAGTTTTACTCAAACTTGGTAGACTTCTATATATAATAATATATACAGTTGAGCTCATTGTTCCCCATTTACATTGGATCTACAATAGTTATACAGGGAAACCTGGATAACCTAGGTACATTGGTTACATGATAAAATGTCCTCATAAACAAATTCCAATATACACAAAAATAAAAGAAAGTTTGACTGAAAACCTAGAAAAACATACAAATAAAGGGAACAAAGACTGGAGATGAATATATCGGATGTAAGAGTTTGATAAGGCAACGTTTACTTATTTTCAAGACTTCAGTTTTTTCAAGAGTCCTAAAGAGGTCATTGTTTATTATGGTGAATCTGGTAGAATCCTAGGTAGTCTGCCAACATTGATGATCTTTGTCTCTGCTCCTGGAGGGAATGCGCTGATCGTTCATGTTGATGGCAACATTTGGCTGCAAACCTCTCTACCGATTCAACATTGATTCAACATTGGCAAAACAGTGAAAACACATATGGTGTCCGTCCGTACAGTGCTTTACTTGATAAAAACTTGTGAACAATTGGTCATACAAAGTTTAATTTTGATAGGTGCCCAAATAGATGCAACTTACCCTACTGATTTTGGACATGGTGCCCTAGACAAGACATAAAGGTACCCATTGTTAAATATAGAATTATGCTTGATCTTGCTTGTCCAGATGCTTACTTGACAAACAAAGTTCAAATTCGGTGTGTGGGCTGTTGTATTGAATGCAAATAACCCTATTGATTGTGGGCATTGTCCACCAGAGGTCAAGGTCACCATTGCTGAAAATAGCATTCTGCATGTCCAGATAATAAGGAATGATCATGTAAAGTTCAATCTTTATGTGTTGGTTTTCCTAATAAATGCGAGGAATCATATTCATTTTAGCATTGTCCACCAGAGGTCAAGGTCATCGTTGCTGAAAATAGTTCTGTTGATAACTTGACAATATATTATCATACACAGTATAAGTTTGGCGTGTGGGTTGCTCATTGATTTTAGACATGGTACCCCAAAGGTCAAGGTCACTGTTACTATGTTCCGATAATAACATAAGAATAAAGTATTGATGTATTAGGTGCCCTAGTGATTGTATGCAAACAAACTATTGATTTAAGGGGTGGCCAGTAAGAGGTCAATATCACAATTGCTACACTGTATATACACAATAGAATTGTACTTCTCTGAATGACAACTCGAAAATCTTACTGCTATAAAAAGTTCCAACTTCCTATATAAGTAGCCTTAGTATATATGTACTCCACTGGTCTTAGAGTGACTTGTAAATCAAAATGATTGTACAATGTCTGCATCTGTCTTTAAACGTGGGAGGAATCCGGAGTACCCGGAGGAAAAACGGTGCCCTTCGAGACCATATATATACTTGACCTTCGACTATACTTCTATTTGGATTTTTTTTCAATCTTATACTTGTTTGCAGTTCAGATTCTTTGATTAACTAATTCCATTTTCTCCAATTTCCTTATTGTTCCGTTCCAGCAACACTTTTGAAGCCATTCAAATATGTGCAAATACCTTTCTGGTGACACATTAATTTTACGCCCCCCCTGTGTAACATTATATATAAAAAAAATGTATAAGACTTAGGTTACAGTTGCATATTTATAGTTATGTTATTGTCACGATTCACGCTATTACATGATTCAACTAATAAAACAACAAAATAGGTATGAAATATACAGCCCTGCAGAAAGCCGTTCCTGTTAGTCCTATTGTAGGTAGGCATAGCAACAGAAATATACATAGTTACGATATCGACCCGGTTAATATAGACTGAAAGTAAACTTGGAGGATTTGCCAATTGGTGTTTGCTATTAATCCAGATACGCTCTTCAGCTTCATATTAAAAAACAAAAACAAGTCCGTTAGAGTACAATAGACTATGTCCGTTAGAGTACAATAGACTATGGACAATCTCGTCGTCGTTCTCAAAAAGGAACTCGCGATGTCATCCTCGTTATATTGCACATTGCATGGCTTTTGTCGCGATTTTCATGAAATATACTCCAAAATTATTTAAAATAAAAATCATATTTCCGTTCACCTTTCTTGTAAAAGAAGACCGTCGGAGGTGACGATAAAGACTCTTATATAAGATTTAGGAACATCAGTACTCTATAGGGTGTGGTTCTATAAGTTAACACGTATATGATACTAATTAAGTTTAAATAATATATTCAAATTGGTGGCTAAATTTCTGTTTTACGGCACATTCATAGCTACATTTTAGGAAGCCACCGTCACATACAATTTCTGTTCTGCTATAGAAGGAATTGATCTAGGTTTGACTTTCATTTTTACTAGTGATGATTCCAGTCAATGATCAAATTCTACTTTTCAAAAATTATATTTCCAAATTAGAAAGATAACACAAAATAATATATAACTCCTCTAACACACACGCGGTTAGTAGTTAATTTGCGTCCCGGCAGATGGCACATGGCGAGGAATCGCTAAGACAACCAACAAAAAAAGTTACACTTCAAAAAAGTGCCCGAAATATTAATTAGGTACCCATGTTATCCATTTTTCAAATTTAGATTTTTTTTTTTAAATAGAATCGAATATATCATGATCATGGTTTGATATTATCGCAAGTAAAACTGAAAGTCAACAAAACTTAGTGAAACCTTCATTAATTTAAGTCCGTTTTTGTCAGAGACATATGTATATGTCTTTGATTAGGGAATTTATACCTTTTCAAATCATTGTTAGTTATGAGAATTCGCAACAGTTTTAATAAAGCAACTAATTATGATGAAATTAAATATGATAATTCAAATATTGACTTATTTTATTCCGTGGTACAATCGATATAAATGCATAAGAAATGACTGGCCAATTAGGCCATTATTCGGGTGCGGCATGTCAGAGGGTTATCCCCCTTTACATGATAGCGTCACATTCGCACCTGACGGTAAACAAAGATGGCGGTAGTATAGATAGACGGTCAAAGCTGTAGAATTTGAGGAATTTTCGGTGTTATTATTGAACATGGTACCATGACATAACCATTAACCACTTACTGACTTTTCGGAGGATACGTTGTACCAAAGTGACTCTTTGAAGCTAAAGCGTAACTTCAAATTACACAGGTGTGCTAATTTACCTGTGGACAGGTAAAAACGCGGAAGTATTGTTGTAAACATTTGAAATATGGCGGACTGTATAAGTAATCTGCTACGGGCCAAAATATTGACTCTTACCGGTATCATGTACGGTCTGTGTAGTTTAGCGTGCGTTTTATCAGCGCTGCTACCATTTTGGTTCGTCCTGAACGTAGATTTGACAATTCAAGACGACCGACAGACGGTGCCGAGGTCGATTAATTCTGGTTTATTCTTCATGGACGAGAGCCGATTCATCAACATGATGATGCTGGATAAGATAGACAACCAAGGACTGGTTCCACGTAAGTTTATTTAATTTCTGCATTGTTTTATTGTCTTCTACTATTGCTTTGTTTATAAAAGCGATTGATAAATGACCCCCCCCCCCCCCCCGCACACCATAAAATCTAGCTAGGCGGATGACTCACGGTTGATTCACAGACGCAGATCAGATCATGGGCTGGACACACTAGTATGATGTGTATACTATATCCTATACACTTCACATTAGTGTGACCAGCACCTAGCTAGCTGTTCACAAATATATACTTAATTTTATAAACATTGACTACAGCTCTTATATATTGTATTTCAATACAGTTTTTTACTCACTAAAAAAAAGAAAATTATAGCAGTCAGGTGTAAGGTTCTTGTCACAGGTGTAAGGTTCTTCATCAGTCTAATTGTGTCCACTTATGATTTATTCCCCTGATGATCCGTACCTATAGGGGTTTATTTATTACTGGTTATTTTTATATATATAGTAGATAATCAATAAATAAGTCCTTGCGAAGGAAAATATAGAATAAAAACATCCATTTTTCTTATCATTCGCTAGGCCTTTCTGCCTTCTAGGGCTTCTTCATGCGGATTATGATTAGCCTCAAGATGGGCGAAAGCGCTAGCCGATTATACTAGTCTTTGTGTTTTGCTTTATTGATATATATATATATAGTGGCTTGGTAACATGTATGATACATGACAATGGGCCACTTTCATTAACTATATATAAATATGTATGCATGCGAGGCCTCCCTATAATAAGCTTTGATGCTTTAACTTGAAAGCAAAGGGTACCAGTGTTCCAGCCACATTTAAGCCTAATTTAGTCATCTAGAGGTAGGACGCTGGGCTCGTGACCGAAGGGTTGCTAGTTCGAGTCACGTCATGCACTGTGTTGTATCTTTGAGCAAGGTACTTAACTTCGCTTGTTCAAGTCTACTTGGCTGTAAATGAGTAAATGGTTAATTGGGCAGTGCTGGCATTGTTGAATGCTAGCTGGGAGTGACTGAGCGCTGATATGGCAGCACCGGCTGTATGTTCCCCTGCAGGGAGTTGAGAAAGATATTGGTTGGTTGCAAAGGCCCTATAACCACGGATAATAATTTGTGAACCACTTTGAGACGACCTCCGAACAAGGTTGTAATAAAGAGGTACATAATAACCTCAAATTATTATTATTATAATTTATGTTCACTGATCATGAGGAGTTTCACATATAGATGTGTGTTTGGCAGGTGTTTTGCCGGTACAAGTTTGTTTAAAGAAATTACCTTGACCCATATTAATTTAATGTCATGATCAGAGAAATAAAGAATTTGAAATAAAAAAGTAACATTTGAATATCTAAATAATGGTACTCATAACACATCAGGGTAAGGAAAGCTTGCTAAATGTGTTAAAGGAAATTTGCCTGAATAAATTACTTTGACAAATTTCCTAGTTACATATATGTATATAACTTGAAAGGTTGCAGACAGGTAATAAATTCAGTGTCCCAGGTAAATAGAACGCTTGTTTTGCAAATCCTCCAAAATCATAATTAAAAATTAAAATCCTTGCACCATGACTGACACTTTCAGTGTATGGATTATGGTGAGGTTGTTGTGGTATATGATTTAAATGTAAAAAAAAAAGATTTTTCTATGTTGACAGCAATGCTACGGATGGCTCAGCTGCTGTACCTGCTGGGATCACTGGGGATGATTGTGTGCTGTGCTACAACATTTCTCTTGGCATGTAGGAAATACGCCTCCACGACAGGAGAGCTTTGCCTGGCTGTGGCAACCACCCCTCTAAGTAAGTGAAAGTTCTTTTTTCCATCTGATGATTTTGGTTTTAGTATTGAGTGTTGCATGTTATAGCTGTTCATGAATTCAAAACAGCAAATAACTTAATATTATATCATTTTAAAATTTTGGTAAGGATAAGGCCAAAACCATACATACATCCCAAATAATTCCTTTATATACATATTATCTACATAGATCTATAACAGGTATCCGAAATATTCTTTTTAATTTCATCATCTAATTTAAAAGTATTGTTTAGTATAGTTGATTTATGTATACAGTTGATCCTCTTTATCTGGAACTCATTTAACTCGAAGACCCCGTTTATCTCTAAGTATTCTCATGAGGTCCCGACCAAACCTCTTCTTTATTATAGTATATAAAACTGATCATTCGAACCCTGAAAAGTCGAAAAACTCGGAAACCTCGTAGTAAGATATTGGTTTCAATAGCGTAAATCCAACATCAAAACATTGTCTGCTGCGTAGTTCGAATTTCATTTTGTCACTTATTAATTCTTTGATACAAATAAAACGCAAAAGTACGACATCTCGCCATTCTGTGTTTATGAACATCTTTCGTGAGTAGACTAGCATGAAATCAGTAAAAAGAATGGATAACTGGAAGTTTTTCCACGACCCTTCGACTTCGAGATAACAAGGTTCTACTGTATTAAAACAAGTCATTATTTTCAATTTTGCATCCGTTTTCTACTGCCACCATTTCCCTATGTGGAATCTAATTTCTCCTTATATTTTTATTGACCAGTTATTGTTATACCATTTGTTTTGTATTTACAGCCATATGCCTGCTGACGTCAATAATCCTCGTATTCTTGTCAGTAATTGCGGACACCCAGGCAGAATGGCATGGTCTCCCTGTTCCGGATTATCAACCAAACCGGTTTGGGTTTTACAAAGTACTGATCTCTGTTCCAGATGTTTCCATTAATTATGGGACATACATAGCATGCATTGGAGTTTTCTTTTCCATACTTGGAACAGTCTGCATGTGGATTCAGGCTTGCTGTACCTGTCGGGAGTACCACGACACCCGTTATCACATGCTAAGAGAAGTGCCTGACCTTGGTTCCAGCCCAATTCCAGGGAAACTGAACCACTCTGCTTTCGCCAATATCGGGTATACAAAAACAAATCCTGGCGAAATCAATATCTAATTCTGTTTCTGAACCATTTTCTCAACAAAAAACAAAGGGGAAAAAAGGAAAATCTAAAAATCAGAAAATGTTTTATGGTTAAATGTAGGTTATTCATATCCAGCATAGCAAGACCACCTTGATTTTTCTTTTTCCTTCTTTCTGTTTTTTTTGAGAAATTGGGACTGGATGTATCTTTTCAAGTTTCCTTGAATAAATAAGTAGAGTCTAAACTAAACTAAGATGCAAATCATGATATTTTATTTATATGCAGCAAAATTTAATTGATGTCTGAAGTGACAAACAGTAAATATGTTGTAGGGCATGATTTTTTTGATTTTTTTTTGAATTTCAATTATGCAATGATGTTCTCAAACTCAACTATTTTATTCAAGGAAATACCTATATGATTAAGACTGCAAAAATTCTGTTCTTTACAACAAAAATATATGTAACTTGTTAAATTATTGAAAAGTTATTTTGTGTCAGTTTGCTCGTCCGATCATGATCATTATTGGTGCAAATTGATAGATGGAATTTTACTCTTTTCATGGAAGGTTTTTTTTTCAGGAAAATAATTTGATATCCGTGAGAATATTATAATTTTTAAAGGGTACTTGATATATAATATACCATAAATTTATTTGAATTTAGGACAAGTGTTTTCTATAATTTAGTTCTTGCTGCTCTCTAACTTTTGTAAAAATATTTAAAAAATTAAACTGTTTTCTTACCTATATCTATACTGATGATTTTGGAGGCATATAGATAAATAATTACTGCTGATCTTACAAGAACTTTCAATTTTCCAAGAATTTAACATATATCTGATCAAAATCACGACATATATCGATCCCTCATCCCAACATTTTTTTAAAGCTTCATAAATGCATCACAAAAAGTTCTTTTATTTTATTGTACAAAATTGAATATTGTTGTCCATTGTAAAAATTCCCAATCATCAAAAATTTCAGGATATATGCACAATCATATATTTCATCGATATCATTTAGAAAGTTAGTTACCGTCGAAATTGAGTAGGAATTTAACCAAATGTAATTTTATACTCAACATATATTACTTAATGATACATATTTTAATGTACTGGCTATAAATAGAATGTGTAATATCCTTATATATATGTGTACAATATAATTATGTAACTTAGCTTTAACTCATTTATGATATTTAACTCGTATGCAATTTAGATTAATTTTAGATGCTATTGTAGATTTTCAATAACAGCCCTCTAGGTACTTATAAATATTACATTTTGATGGTCAAATGCGAGCATGTACTTTAATACTTAAAGGTTTTAGTAATATGATTATTAATTTCAAAGTGGTTTTTTTCAAAACACACATTGAACTATACTGGCCATTGGTTTGATAATCTCAGTGTAATTAAAAATTTAAAATAACAATTAAATAAGAGTTTACATATTCTGAAACATTGATGAAAATGAAGATCAAATATTTTTTTCCTAGAATTCGCAGGTAATTTATATATATCCAAAATATCAAGGGGACCAATTTGATGTGGTACGCTCATATACTCTAAGGAAATATATAAAAGAAACTCCGAGAAATAAATTCGTGTATTTTATCTTTTTAACTCATTCATCCCTACATATTTAAACTGAACTTTTCCTGTCTTTGATTTGGTAAGGTACAAATGTGACTTTAGGGGTGAATGGGTTAAGATCTAATTTAATCATGGCCATCACATGAGAACATTTTCTGGATTCTGTACTCGAGACAGATGGGTATATATTTATAATTATTGTAGCCTAGATTTTGACATATATTAATATTAAATTAGCAACTAAAACACTGATCATTGTAATTATTAATGATAAAAATTAAACTAAAAATGGGGAAATAAACTGTCCTTGGGGAAATTTCATCAGAAAAAGGGTAATTATTAATTACCCCATTTGCAAGGAAATTTCCCCAACTGTACTCTCTAGTGTATATAAAAAACTGGAATGTCCGTCTTATTTATAAAACCAAGCACTTGCCATTATAGATTATTTAAATAGATGTTAATCAAACTTTATAGGAAATAAACAATATGAGGAGTTTCTTTAAAATGAAGAATTTAATTAATCTAAAAGTATCATCTCAGTGAACACTGATAACCCAGACATTTCCATTAACCCAGACAAAAATGATGTAGCTATATCAACTACACTATGTATATGTAAGGAACATATGCTAATATCAACTTCACAGTTGTGCAATTTAGGAGGTCATGAACTTACTGGTGTTGGCCTGTATCTTAGAGCTTTGGTCAGTATTGACTATACCTAGAGCTTTGGAATGGGTTGCTACAGCTGGTTTTGACAAAATGTGGAAGAACAATAATGTGCACTTGAAACTAAAACACTTTTTTTAAGATTCCCCTTCCCTATTCCCCATTTTGATGTCTTGACATTTTGTGTTAATAGAACATCTTTCTCTAACCCTTACTGTGTATGCTTATAGATAATGACAAAGCATGCCTTCCCATTATTTCCTATTAAGTTTAGTATACATCCGTCACTCATAACTCCAACTCTCTTTAATGTCCTATGTACATATATATATATATATATATATATAAATGGTGCAAATTTCCTTTTTGTTTTACTAACATGATATAAACTAGTTAAATAATAACATTTTTTGTTATCTGAGACTTTGACCAACCATGTACATTATCACTGGACATGCACGTGGCTAACGTTTGTTCAGTGTGGGTTAATTTTGGAGCGGGTCCAGGGCATGGCCTTTGTAGGGGACAAGGGGTACAACAGCAGTGAATTTGTTTGTTTTGTTTTCTGTTTGGGCAGCTAAGCACATGCTGGTGTCATACATGTATGCTTGGTTGAAGTGTATTATATTGGTGCACCATAATAGTAACTTTAACAAATTGTAGTATATTTGTATGTGCAATGATGATTGGTTATAATTTTAAAATCTCACACTCATTGATGGTTTATTTTAATAAAATTACAAAACGCAAGATTACCAGACAGATTACAAGTTGAGTTTATGTAATGTTTTATTATTTAAACAAGGGTGATATACAATGGAAAAACTACCATCATATTATGTTGTGAAATTTGTTTTTCTTATGACATCCGTGTGCAGCTATTTATGACTAAATTGGCCTATTCAAGCTCAATTAGTATCCGGAATATTTTATGTAGAAAGAAAAGAAAAAGATATTCATCAAAATATTCATTTTTTACAATATGTCACTCATTATTGGTATTAAAGATTAAAATAAAAAATAAAATTGATTTGTTATTTGGACGTTTGGACAATAAACTCCACTAAGTCTAATGATAAGGTGACAAAAGAAAATCCTTGATGATTGTTATACGAACTGCATTGTGTACTGTTATCGCACTAATCATTAAATTACAATATTAAAGCGTAATTCATCTCCTGGTTGGTCCAACTAATAATTAATACATTATGAACAGTGCATTCATTCAGGCAAAACGCAGTCTCTTGCAATTGGTAAAGATGTAAATAAACATTTACCTGGTACGTAGGAGTAGTTTTTGTATATAACTGCAATGTATATAATGTACTATATATACTTGTAAATAGTTGTTCCTTGGTTGCCATATATCAATCTACTTTTGTTACTTTAGATAAGGATATACGCTATGCATTTATGACAATATATGACTAGATTTCTTTGTAAAAGAAACAAACTGCATTAATTTCCAATATTGATAGTATGACCGATATGAATTTTGTAACACAGAAATAAATAATAGTTATTCAATAAAAAGGTATCCGATGAAATGTTGTCAGTTTTCAATCACTCTAACAAGTTTGGAATTACGCATGTAAGCTTATTCATAAACTATGTGAAAGGCCAGTTAAAGCATGGATATCGACAGTAAAACAGACGCGAACAAATGTCATTGCAATCTGACAAGAAACACATGGTATTCAATCTTCTAAATGGAGAAACGTCACGCAATAAAAAGTTGGTGGAGTTGATCTGTGATGTTAGCTTTATTATCATGACAAGTGTTCCGGTAATTTGACTTTAATTAATGTAATTTATAAAAATGTGTTATTTTCCTATCAGCATTTCATACTCATTCATTCATACAATCATTCATTGACTAACACCCGTATCATTCATTGGCCTCTACCAGTGTGTGTATTTACCTGTTGTCCTAATTGGTCTTCATTACGTATTCCGTCTTTGCATATTGCAGAGTTATCTTCTCTTGTGAGTAGGTATTGATTTTTCGTCTTTGGTTTGTGTGAAAAAATAACGTCGTTTTCACAAAAATTGATGACGTTACTTTCACAAACAAATGACATAACAATCAATACTCGCTCACAAGAGCAGATAACTCTGCAATACGCAAAGACGGAATATACACCTTGACTGCTTTCTTTGCTTCCTGCTGCGTCTCTCTACCTAACATTTACGACTGTCCTCCCAACACGCTGCATGGCTGCTTTTATCATACCTGTTCATCTTAACATGCTACACAGTTTCTTTTCCTATCATGAAAGTGCATGTGACTTAATTTCAGAAAACTTTAAAAAAAAATTGAGATAAAAAATGTTTTAAAACAAGTTGACACAGGTTAGGTTGCTTGTAACTTAGTTACCAGAGCCCACTTGTATAAAACATCTCAACTCTTGTGATTTCCTCAAGTCTAAGATTTCCCATAGACAATACATTGTTTGAGATGTTCCTTAACTTTGAGATGTTTTATACAAGTGGCCACAGTTTCTTAAATATTTCATTTTGCTATTATATATGCATTTGACATAAAAAAAAATCTTCTCGTCTAAAATGTTAATTCATATAGTCAATGGTTTATTTTATTCTTTATTTTTATTCATGTGAGCAACATTTAGGATTCTTCATCTCGATTTATCGAAACTGAAATAAGGGCATGACAAGACATGTAAATTTACGGGCAAAAAGCCAGATTTGATGAATCTTTTCCTGATAAATCAATTGCATTTCTATTGTTTGCCAATGATTAAGTTATTGGGAAATGTATATAAGAAAAAAACGATATCCTAATATATATTTTTTCTTATATAAATTTCCCAATATCTTTGTTTTCAAATTACAGATAAAAATAATGAATATAATCACTAGAAATTTAACTAAGTAAACATGAATTCAATATTATGACTCATTATTCTACGAGCTACCCTTTGTTGCCCATGGAATTCTTAAATAAAAGAAAACATCTGAATTAAAACAAATAAGCTTGGGCAAACCAATTTTCTGAAACTGATCAAATTTCTTTGCAGGTAGCAACAGAAATTTGTTCCAAATTTATGAACCTACACCTTACTCCGTGGACGATGATGGGTAGTCTCCCCCTAGCTAATGTGGACGATTGTAGGTGGGGGTAGCGTGGCGGGAGACAGCAAGCAAAGGCACGTGAACTGATCGTCAGTGCCTGTACATGTACTTAAAGATCCATGGAGCTCTCTATATGTTTTCATGTATTTTGTTACAAATTTATGTAAATATGTATTGCAGCAAATAATTTTGTAGTCGGGAGTCAATTTTGTAGGAGTTCAAATAATGCAGTTCATTTTCTCTTGTTTATATCATACCGCGTACTTGCATGTAGCAGTGGCGGACCCAGGGGGTTTTTGGGCTTCAGGACCGCNCCCCCCAGATAGGTCTCTGGATCCGCCACTGTTTACCACCGTTTATGCCTTAAAGAAGATATTTGACCAGAACCGAAAATAGAATCATTTTAATGAGTCACTGTGACTCGCAAAACGGCTCAATTGTATGTTTATAGCTATAGAGCTGAATATTTCGAGAATTTATTAACCTTACGTTGCAAATTCTAAAAGGCTATTTGTATAACAAAACAAAAGTGCTTGTACAGTTCATAACATCATATGGCTTTAATTTGGAATGGAGGGACATACCACTACCGTTTCTGTAAACAGCTTTCTGATAACACCACTCACCAATGCAGAACAAGCAACACTGAACATTTCTGGTAACTTTACATTTAGTAGAATATGGAGCTAATCTGGTCAAATTGTCAAATTTTGTATGTTTCTTATTATAAGCTTAAACAATAATCAAGTGCCGTATTTAGACACAATTAGGGACGTATGCAACCTTATCTTTTCAAGAATAGTTCAACAACAAAAAACGGAAAATATTTTTTTAATTATGTTAATAGGGACTATGTAAAGTTGATTGATAACATACATGTTGTTGAAATAAGCACTGGTAAACAACTCCTACATATGTCATGTGTACAAGGTAGCATTTATCCCTAAGAACAATGTAATATAGTTTTCTAATAGATTAGAATCATTGAGTCCAATTTGATATTGAGATGGTGCTAAGAAAAGGAACAAATGCTTTGATTCGTGCTTTTTTTATATTTTGTTTTGATTTTCAATTAATAATTAATTAAACTAATCAGCATGCAGATATATGTAGAATTGATTTTATGACTTAGCCATTTAGTAAATGGTTACACTCAAAATAGTGATGTGCTGTACTACACACAACAGGTTATTGTATTTGAATATTGTCTATAAATTTAAATTTGAATAACAATTTTAATTGCAGTATACCGTGTATATCAAGTCATTATGTTGTATGTGAAAATGGGTAGTATCACAACTAATTCTGTGAAGCTGACTGAGCATCATACACTGAGGACGGTGATATTACTGAATGTTCGTGTTTATGTAATTGGATTTTATAATTTGATATTGCTTTACTTGCAGATATTTTAACTGCACGAAGTCATTATATTTTTTATTTAAACGAATCAAGTAGAGCTATTCAAGATAATTAAATGTATTAAATCAAAATATTTCTATCGACATATTTTATACACGGTAAATGAATGGAGTAGCGCTATGCAGAATAATTAAGTGTAAATATATATGATTTCAATACGAAGAAATGATGATAAGATATTTTACAAGGACCGGTACATGTACTTTCTCAGATTGTATTTTAATGTCTTTAAAGCATAATTTTTCTCGTTTTGGTTTTTAACGCGTTTACTTTATACAATGCATTCAACTTTCATTTTAGAATAATCTTTAGGTATCGAAATTCCGATCTTATGTACCGCTTATCATCACCTTCACTACCATCATCATCATCATCATCATCATCATCATCATCATCGTTATATAAATTTGAGCAAATGCTGGAATGTATAAATCACGTGTCATTCTTTTGTGTTGATCAGATGACCATCCTAGCTTTCCATATCATAAGTTGATTTAACTGTTGTTTAAAGTCAAAACTAAACACAATTCACAATTCAGATTGACCAACTTTTTATTACGTTAAAAAATTACAGGAATACTGAGTTAAAGTTTATCGTTTATATAGAAATATACATATCAAGTGTTTTCTTAATTTGGGTTGCAATTTAAGTCTCTCAAATTACCTCAATTTCAATTTTAAATGTTTTATCAAGAGTTTCGAAAAATGAGCATAATGCATGTACCTTTTTAAATTGTTAATATAGTTACTTTTATACTGTTTTGTGTTCAGTATGTTTTGCATAAGCATGGACACACATTATCCTAGTGCAGAAAAGTATCTTTTCTGTCCTATCGTAAATACAAAACCAAACACAATTATTTTTAATCAAGTACAGCTCATATGACAGACGCTATCATTATTTCTACACACATAAAACTTGATTTTATGTTGCGTAAAAGTTGTATGATTTTGCCAGATAACGTACTTAATCAAATAAATGATTTTTCAGAAATTATATTTGCTGTCTGCGTAAGTTTATTGAGACGTTCTTATTCAGAAAGACATACATCTATAATATACCAGCCATTCCCTCGGTTTTACAGGTTGTAATGTGATACAGACAGTTCAGATAATAGAATTCACTTGGTTTTACTCCTCTTTTTCATTTATGTTTCCAAACATTTTCACTCACTTGTGAGGAGAATCAGTTTTTGAAATCACTTAATTTGAACAAAGAATGCCTGTGTTATCTTTCATTATGCGAATTAAAGTCTTTGCATGTTATCAAGTCACTTTAAACAATCACAAACATAGATGCTAATACAATATGTATTGTGATGCAAACTCCGAATAAGTTAAATATTTGTAAACATATCCATAGTTATTATGAATGATACCAACATTATGTTCGAATGTACTCACTGGACCCGAACAAACAACCGTCTGGTTTATGATAGCAATATGTAATGTGATACCGACAGTGCAGATAATAGAATTTACCAATTGTCTAGAGGGAGTACTCCTATTTGTAAAGACACGTGCATGACAGATTCGCATTACCCGAAAAGCAACACTAATCATATTTGTCATTAAACATTTCTTCGGGCAATGGCTATTCCGTCTTTGCGTATTGCAGAGTTATCTTCTTTTGTGAGCAGGTATTGATTATTACGTCATTGGTTTGATTGAGAAAATTACGTCGTTTTCTCAAGAATTGATGACGTTACTCTCACAAACAAATGGCGTAACAATCAATACCTGCTCACAAGAGAAGATAACTATGCAATACGAAAAGACGGAATTAAGATTGCAGGTAGATATTCGTAATTAAACAATCAAATTAACCGAACCTAAATAATACGTCTTTTATTTGCTACATGCAGCTATTCCGTCTTTGCGTATTGCAAAGTTATCTTCTCTTGAGAACAGGTATTGATTGTTACGTCATTTGTCCGGACGAAGCTGTCGTAGCTTTGTCTTTTCAGAAAGCAGGATTGTTTTTCTCCTGTCCGTACAACTCGGGATGAAATGGGCGCTTTCGTTTCTGTGATGTAACATCTAAATCTGTTGGAAAAATGGAAGTAGGTTAAGTTTGAATTCCACAGCAAAACAGGATACCAATACTGCTCCAGCACACTAGCAGAACACACATACATGTGCGATTTCTTTTCTTTTTATGTATAGATTGAGCGTTTGGTTTGGTTTGGGTTTTATTTTGTATAATGTCCTATAAACAGCTGAGGTCATTTAAGGAGGTGCCTTCATGTATGTTGTGTATGCGTGCATGTTGCAAGGAATGTTGGTATCATTGCCTCCTTGTGATAGAGCAGATATGATGCCGACTTATAGTGCTATTTCACTGAAATACCATGCCGAAGGCATCCAGCAAAGCATTCCGCCCGGTCACAATATACTGACAATGAGTGAATCGGTTGTTGGCATTATCCTTAATGCTGAACGGTAAGCAGGGAATAACAACGATCATTTTTATGGTCTTTGGTATGTCCGATATAAACGTTGTATTCAAAGGTATGAGATATACTCATCGGTCTGAACTATAAAATGCATGTATACTTTCAAATACAATCGCAACAGATTTCAGGGCATATAATTCAACGTATACCACAAACTCTATTTTGCGCTTGGAAAACCCATTACAAGCCGATGGACCCTGTTACACCACAGCACCTCTTTGCGATGTGCTTACATGTACACACTTATTTGGTTCAACGTATTCACTTGCGTTGAACAGGTATTGGAGCACCAGCAGAATATGTAGCCAGAGTTGTCGGGGATCAGGGATGTTGCTTTCGAGAAAGTGAAAGTTCACGACAGGAAAGTGGAATCCTCCCGCTTATCATACAGCTAAGTAGTTAGCCGTCCCTGTTGGTCATGTTGCAAGTGAAGATCGCGAAAAGCGGCTGAAGTTGAAGAGTCTGTGGTATCCTTGATTTCAAGCACTGAAGAGTATATAGGAACGACGTGGGTCAATGTATTTCTTGATATACATATACAGTTCATCGTTGATATATATCTGAATGTGCAATTGAAGGACTTTGTCATATAACCAGTATCATCTAAAAAACAGACACGTGGTTATAAGGATGAGGTAGAATTACAAGAATACTATGATTAGTTACCGGGGGTCTAATGACTAGGGTGAGTGGCATTGATCGGGGCAGACGTAACGGGGCTGAATAGGATCGGGCTGGTTTCCCTCCCGAATAATATTGGTGTATCGCAATCTGCATTCACCTATAGTCAAAGGTGACCAGTGTTGAAAAATACCTCATAAAAACTTGACAGAGACCACTTATAGAGTGGAAGTTTAGGTGATAAACCCGTTACAATATTCAGTGTCAGTCATGTACACGTGCATCCATTCTATCAAAACTTTGACGAGATTTGTGTCAATAATGACAATATGGGCGGGGCAGTTTACCCTAACCGACCCAATTTCTCCAGGCCAAATGTCACGAATAGTTTATGGAAAAAAGGAGGGGTAAACTGCTGTCTGTTTTCATAGGGTCACTGCGTTTTATGATAAGTTGACATAAGATTTAAACAGCACGGAGGGAAACGATACAATAATGCACAGTTTGTGAAATATACTAACACACCTAATATAGAGTATACACATGGAAACGAATTTGAATGAGAAATGGCAAACCAAAGTGCTCCAGTTTATAAAATTATAAAATGTATGCAATAAATAACACAAAATATTTTGACATTTTGGTGCTAATCAATAGCAAATAAATGATCAAAAATTTCCTCGAGTAGATCTTCATAGCTGCCTTTTTAGGTATGTTAAGTACGCGATACTTACGTTATGTAGGCTTCCCGTTGTTGGGGAAGAACTAATGAGAACAGATAGATAACTCCTGGTAACTGGTACGCACGGCGTTTTGTTAATTCGTGCGCACGGTTTGGCAACTCGTGCGCACTGATTAGTAAATGTTTTACCATGTCCCTTTTGGGGCTCCGTAGTACGGATAATATGAGTTATAATTACAAAATTGCCTATAATTTTAATACATCTTAAACCAATGCACGTGCATTAGGATTTTACATGTTTTGACAATAAATTTGTTAATTCTCGTTTCATCGGGACCAAAAATAGATTTAAGGTTTGTTAAATCTAGTTGTTTTATTATAAAAACGTATATACTATTAGAGTGATCAATGAATATCTTATTATTGAAAGACAGCACATCACCGATATACCGGAAAGTAAAATTGAAGGACTTACCAAGGTTTTTGTTACCAGTTCTTATAAGCTCGTCAATAATTCAAGCCACATATTAAAACAATAACAAGTTTCTTCAGTACTCCATACAACGTCAGGTATAGGAAAATAGATTTACTGTCAGTTCTGTGTTAAAATAGGGATGTCTATTATGTTGCAGTCTTTCAAATGAAGGGGTTCGGTGTATCTTGGTATAATTGGTTTAAACGTCCTATGAACAGCAATTGTCATCTAAGAACGTGCCTACATGCATGTGTGTTTTTGTGTGTATGTGACGGAGAAGGTATAATAGTATGGGGTCCAATGTGTATTTGCTTCATAACGATAGCGCGAATGGAGTGCTACCTCACTGATATACAATGACGAAGGCACGAAACCCAGAACGCCGACCGTGCACATCATACTGACAACGGGTAAACAAGTTGTTGCAATTAGTATAAATACAGCACGTTTAGGTCGGAGTAACAATCACCAGAATTTTGGTTCAACACAAAGGTCAAAATAGAGGTATGGTTTTGAAAGACGATAGCCTACAAATAAAATGTTGTTTAGAAGTAGAGAAAAATACAAAGATACCGAAATTTGCAATCGCAGCAGAAGATTTATTTTAATTACTTTTGTCCCTCGCGACATGCAGTGGGTAACAACAAATTCTTTCTTTTCTCAACATCCGACAGGCAGGGGATGCATATGGAGAAGAGCAAAACATATTTAATGGCGATACTGAAATAAAGCATTAAAGCAAAATGCATAAGTAAGGATAGGATCGAGTCCCTTTAACACAAACCATTAAACGATAAATTCTTGTTACATACACAACCGAGAAATGCTTACATAGATCGGCTCGTTACGATACTCCATACAACGTCAGGTATAGGAAAATAGATTTACTGTCAGTTCTGTGTTAAAATAGGGATGTCTAAACAAGCAAGTCTCTGGTACACTGAACAAACAGATGTGTGAGCTTGACATAAGAACTAATGAGCAGTTAACTACTAATGATTCCTCTGATAATTTAAGCGAACTTAAAATTCATTTGTCAGGTTAGAAGCTGCATTTTCGTATACCTTGTCCAGCTCTTCGTCAACTTTTCGAATTGGATTTTTTGATAGTTTGTGTCAACATATACGTGTTTCCTTATGTATCAATAGAGAGCGATAATATTAGATTTTATATACAGTATATTTTGTGTTTTCACTTTTATAATTTTACACAAAAATATTGTCTCAACGTTTATTTTGATGCATCGTCAAGCTTGCTAAGCTTTATACAGTGACGCTGTATAGATTACCGTAGCTGTACCCACTAATCGAAGCTTGGCTAACTTGATTTCTCAACATTAATTGATATCTGTGTTTCTGAATTTGTAAAACTTACACCAAAGGGTCAATAAAAAATTCCAGAAGCACATGTACATGAGGAGAAGAGTAAGCTCTCCTCTAGATCTATCTCCGATTTGTTATTGTGATGTAGTTTTCTTTTGAGGTGGTACAGCGCTTTACACAGACCACACTGTGTACATTAGGATACTATTGTTAGCGTAATCCCCTCTCTAGTGTCTGCAAAGCCATTGTTGGTCATTTAAAAAATATGTTCTCCAGTGAGCGATACGAACAAAGATGTCCAGAGCTATATCAATGTACCGGATCGACAAGCTAGGCCTCTGCTGTCACAGTCACCGTAAGTCGTTCCTTTATATTTCTCCCATTTATCAGTCATACTATCGTTTAGTCATTGTTGAAATTTTCTTTGTGAATGTTCCATGTGTGACTTGCTATCGCGAGGCTGTAGAGTCTAGATCAGACTGAAGCCCGTGGCATCTAGGTCTTATTTAATTGAATAACTTTTTGGATATTAATTGATCGAAATCTGAAAGAAATATTAAAGGATCAGAAATTGAATTTACGACGTATTACAGAGTTATCTTCCCTTGTGAGCAGGTATTGATTGTTACGTCATTGGTTTGTGTGAGAAAATCAAGTCGTTTTCTCAAAATTTATGACGTTACTCTCACAAACAAATGACGTAACAATCAATACCTGCTCACAAGAGAATACGCAAAGACAGAATATCATGACACCGATGTCTGGTGAAATGTTACGTTTTTAAATGGCCATGATAAGCTCGCCTCACATAATAAACGAGATGGAAATTCGAAGACATTGTATCAGGGAATCACTTATAGATATGTACAAAAACAGTCTTATAATAGTTCAGTTTAATCTAGGGAGTAGAACTATCGTGGTACTGATATTTGTATGAAAAATCAAATTGAACTTAAGAATATTTGGGTGGGGGGGGGGGGGGGGGGGGGGACGCTTGCTTATTTGTCTCTCTTAATCATCAAATAAATATGGTTGTTTTGTACTTATTTAACTTTTGACCTGGAGCGAATTCCCCGTTGACTTAAATATATTACAAAGCAAACTTTCTGTGTGTTCTAGATATATTTAAAGTTTTATAAAAAATATCATATGTGTGCTACCGATATCTGTGTGCTTCAGCTATATTTTTAATCTCATGAAATATCATCTTCAGCGGTTTAATTAATAGTTATACTTATTTTACGCGTACACCTATAATTTTACTTATATAATTTTTGTTTAACATAACGTAAGTCACAGATACTTTGTGCTACACAAAGTTGTACACCTACAACTGGATTGCAACGTAAATGTATCACTATTACTGGAGAACTGTGACGCATCCGTGACGTCATCATGGTATATAAAATGGTTGGAATGATACAGCCCCACTGCGGGCTTCTATTCTCATGACCACATTTTCAGGAAAAAGTAGTTTCTTGGACATTCTCCATGATCTAATCCATACATACCGTCCCGTTTACTCTAATAGTTTAGTTAAAATACCCGTAAAAGATACTTTATTTGAATATTTACATCCATTCCGGATTGGTCGTAGCCAATTCAATATTTGCAACCTCCTCTTTGAAGTTTGTAACGCTACTGTATTTGTGTACGTGACAAAAGCCGTTCTCCTTCAGGTACTATGGTCGACCCAACACAATCATTACCATTGGACCAAGTCCATTAAGCTTCAAGGGATGTGACTTACATACTGCTGCATCAAAATGTGTTGTTTCTTTTATCTACGTCAGAGTCAGTCGTGCTTCGGTCGTTGTTTCTCAATTGGCAACCCATCATTTGCTATCTACCTAATTATTCTCCAATTGAAATGCTACATTAATACAGACTCCCAGAATGGAATTATTTCGTCAAGTCATTTTCCACATTTGATTATTTTAACAACAGGTACCTGTATAAGCCTCGTCTATAATATAATCAAGGTTGCTTACTCTGTCCCCCTAGTAGAATGACCCCGTTCCTGAAAACATGCGATTTTGTCATAACCGTACATAATATGCCGCCAGGAGCATTCAAGATCGACAGGAAAATAGCTTTCCTTTGATGAATAATTTGCCGTTTATTATGCGGTATACTTTTCGGTAGACTTCATAAAACATCGACAAATGGTCAAATTTCAGTTGGTCGGACACTGTGCTGTCCCCGGGATGACACGCCTACTCCCTAGTTCTACTAGGGGACAAAGTTAGCATCTTTGATTATTTTATGGGTATGTTTTAACCAACGTAAGTACGACCTAATGAGTCCCTGCAGGTAGGGCGTAAGCATTGTACCTGCTGCTCCCATTTCTCTTGAACTACTTTCCTAATGTCTCCCTTGACAATGCCTCACTGTGGTCTTTAGTTGAGCGTTCGCCCCTGTGAGGAAGGATTTGGGTTCTGTCCCCTGGTCGAGACATACCAGAGTCTGTAAAAATAGTAGTTTCTACTCCTACTTAATGCTCAACAATTTAGGAGTGGGACGACTGGTTCGCCCATTGTCAGTATAATGTGACCGGTGGGGTATCATGTTGGGCGTCTTCGGCAGTATGTTTCAGTGAGGTAGCACTATAAAGTCGGCATTAGTTCCGCTCTATCACAAGGAGACAAACACGAACATATCGCAGCCTCCGCAAACACACACGCATACACTACACGCATTTTTCTTGCACACAGGGGAGGCCGTCTTTAAATGACCTTAGCTGTTGATATGACGTAAAACAATACTAAACCAAACCAAACGACTTAATGCTATAATGTATCGGTTTCGTTGTGTTTCTTCACTATTTAGAATCGGATGGTCAACATAGACGTACATTGATCTTGTCAGGGAAATCTACAGACGGGGGTCAAGAGCAAAGACGCATTTAAACAGTTTCTATGAGAAATACTATTCTAAATCTGCAGAGTATGCAAAAGGAACTCCAGGTGTTTTAGGTCTTGTAGCTAGATCGACTGATTTCAATGGGGCATAGAAACAACAAGGCGTGATGACCATTGATTGAGAAACATTCAAAATAAGGCATAAAAACCCCAGAAATGATTGCATTTGATATTCTATTAAACTGATTTAAAACAAAAACGGCCTATAATTGCGATAAGATAATCAATGACGATCATTTATGAGTGGTCGGGTGGTGCAGTGGATAGCGCTCTTGCCTTTCACCAAGGCGATCAGGGTTCCATTCGTCCAGACCAACAAGAGTGATTAATATAGGTTGAAATAACTTGTTTAATGAATAAATAAAGTGTATATTATTTATGCATTGATGCATATGTTTTAATTCCCCGATAATCTATCCCTTTGTCATGATCAACCGACACAAAGCACGACTTAGCGTGACAAAGATCACAGAAAAGAATGTAGTAAGCCTCAACCCTGAAATATAATGGACGTGGTCCAACTATACACATCAGGTCAAGTCAACTACTGTACCTGAGGGGAGACTGGTATTGTCATACACAATGAGCATAGCCTTCCGAACTTCACAGAGGGGGTGACAAAGATTCACTATTCGGAGATCGGCTACAATCAATCCAAGTGAGCTGTATTTTATCAAAAAAATGCTCCTTTTATTTATTTACTTAATCCATATCTGTTATTAATTTCACTTATTTCTAAGCAAATAACTTAGATACTAATAGTGTGTTGTAAAATCTGAATATTTGATCGCGTTGAATAAGATGTCAGTAAGTTTGCAATTTATGAACAATAACAAGTTCAGCTCACGTTAGCTTGATTAGTGCTATCAAGAATATTTTTTATAAACAAGTTTTTAAAATTTGAATTCACTTTTTATGAAAAACACTTAAATCTCTATCAACAGCCCAAGAGTGAAAATGAAACATGTTTGCTCTCAGAGACACACATACTAAGATTTTTAAAAACTCAACCCCCACTCCAATTTATTTTGCCGACTATAGTTGTAAATACAAACTAATACAAATTACCGCCAAGGTATAAAATGGCAAAACATTCTCATAAACGCAAGCACATATATATTTGTATAGTTGAACATCTATCAGTTTCACCAGTTGTGAGCATGTCGGAACCGCAGGAAGCCAACGAAGAGGAACAAAAGACGGACGAACAGACAAAAGTACTTCAGCTACAGGAAGTTACGGGTATGTATCTTCTCAATAAAGTACCAACTTCTAGTTTATATTTCAGATCGTTATGGAACTCGTCAGGGTTTTAGACTCGGAAATTAAGTATATTTACGAGTGTTTTGTTGCATGATTTTAAGTAGGTGTACCAAACAGTGAATGTTGATACTCTAGTATACAACCGGTAATATTACCAACAGAGGATAAAAGGCAATTACTGGTAACAGTAGTGGAAGGTAATGAAAAGATTTTTCTTTTAAAGACCACTGATCGGAACTGTCCTGTACTTAGTTGTTATATAACTTCATCAAAGTAACTTCGTTATGCATAGCTTTTTCTCTACTACCACAGCGGATAAGAGAAAAAAAACTGCTCTTTGTGATAAAAGCATCAAATTTGGTATAAACATTGTATTAAAGATTCTAATCAGTTTAAGATATGGAGGAATCTTGAAAGAAACGACACTTTCGTTTTTTCTAAGATGACCGCGAGTTGCCTCCATTGAAATGGTCAGTTTTATCAATGCGTGCATTCACTTTAAGCACGAAAGGAGTCACTAAGAATGATTATCATTTCTGAAATCTATAGTTTTTTTGCTTCAGCACCCTTGGTATATGTCATGACTAAATCAAAAGATCGCGGTAAGCTATTTAACTGGTTTAAAGCCTAAATCCTGACCAATCACTTAACTGATACTTTACCAGGCCAATGACGATTACAGAGGCGTAACGTCAAATTTAGAAGTATGTCGGTTTTACCGCCACGCTGCTGTGCAATTTCGCTGACCTCCATCATAGACATAAGCTAGTCTACTTATATCATCCGCAATGTGTCGTGTAAAGAGCCTTAGATTCTATCACGATATATTCCAAGGTAGCGGGAAAAATATAAACATTTCCTCCATTTTCAGAGGAAAATGCGGATGACCAGGAAAAAGAGTTGCGCGCCATGTTTGACGCAATTGACGCCGACAAGGACGGGCGATTGTCCTTAGAGGAACTCGTCAGGTGGTATCGTAGTATGGGGCTCAACCCGACACAGGAGGCAGTTAAAAACCTTTTGGACGAGTGTGACGCTAATGGTAAGGATACAGGGACCACATGGTGGGGGTGCGGTGACACGTACTGGTGATATTGTGTGGTGATGGGATGACGCGTCATGGTTAAGGTGTTATATATGTATACATATAATGAATAGTGCAGGCAATGGTTAGTATATATAAGTATAGGGTGCGTGGAGATGGCGCGACATATAATTGTTAGGGTATGTGGAGATCAATAGAGTCTTCCCCTACCTTGAGAGGTGACAGAAAAATCACCAGCCCGAGGGGTGACAGAGAAATCTCCAGCCCGAGGGATCATATTATTGATTGTCTTGCCCAAAGCTCTGACTTAACTGTTGATGATGCCCGCTGACGTATATGTGTTGATAACTTCCAACATTTTTATGAATGTCGACATAAAACAGTTATTCTAAGTCGAAAAAAGCTCCCTCTCTTTCATTTTTACATGTACATTCTGACTTGTAATGTGTTGAAATATAAAATAACATCAATTTGAATAAGGTTTTGACTTCTGTTTACATAAATGGCTGATGTAAACTTAAACATCTTGATGTCAGCTGTTGCATTATTTTTGTGTTGTTTTGTTTAAAGAAACAGTCTTTGAATGTTGAAATTCGTTAATTTGACTGATAACATAGACTTTCAGATTTTGACAAAACCCGTTTATTAATTAATTTGTGTTGATATCAAAATGTGTTTTTTTTTGTCGATATAAAATGTTTGTGTTGACAGGGTCCACGTATATCGAATTTGAGGAGTACAAGGACAAGCTGAAAACTCGAATGGACGAGGCTGTGGACGAAAGGAACACCTTAATGGATGCCTTCCGGACTTTTGACAAAAAGGGAGACGGAACGATTTCGTACTTGATGCTAAGGACGGTTCTGTCAGGGGCAGGCGATGTTCTTGACGACGCATTCCTTAACGAGATCTTCCACGATATGGACGTGAACAGAGATGGCATTATAACATACAAAGGTAAGTAACGACCATAAGTTCTAGTGTTCTACAATAATATGTTTTTGCAACCCAAAACGGGCCAGAATATTGAATAACTCCAATTTAAATATCCAATGAATAGAATTTTATTTTCAACATTTAGGAGGCCGTAACACTATTGGGATCCTGGACATATTCCAATACAAGGACAGCGTATTTACTCTCATTTATAAAATTTCCAGATAAGTAATTTTGTATACTTGGTAAAGCCAGAATATGCATTTCTGAATTCTGATGTGTTATGAGTCTAATTAATGTTTTGAAGATAAAAAAAAAAATACTCTTCACTGCTTCATTCACTGTTATTGTAAAGTATGCTAATATACACGTAACATCAAGACATCTCTGCGCCGCCGATTTAAAAAAAAATGTATGCTTTATTTTCAGATATGGTTGGGAAAATATGCAAGACCTGAAAGATGGATTATAGTTATACAGGTGCACCATTGTCGTGAGGCCGTAGTGAGGCCGTGGGGTCTACATACCAGTCCTGTCGACAGCGTTGCTTGGGAATTAGGAATCGTTAGTGTTTCGTAGGTCAGAATGTATATAGTAGTGGCAGGGTTTGTAAAAACCATTCAATATACCTAGTGAAGCTCGATATTTCGGTAAAAGAAAGACAAGCCAGTCACAAGACAATACAAACAGTCGAACAGCCTGGCGGATCTGCAATTTTTGTCAGATCGCAGATTTCAGATTTTATTTCCAACACTCAGACACATGAAAATGTGTGACATGGGGTACATGGATTTATATGTTAAATCATTACAGGATGGACAGGGACGTGCATGCATGTGGAGATACTGATATATATATAAACATGATAACCTGATGTATAAATGAACTATTTCGTAATTAGACACAGCAATGCATACATATATGTATATACAGACCTTTGCATATACATACGCATGCACACACCCACACACGCATACACCCATTATAGATTACAACGAGCAGTGACATCACACCGCTTGTGAACAGTATTAAGACAAACACGACAGGACATATAGGTGTTTATCAGGGAAACAGGTTATATTCGCGACTACAAAATAGTTGATATTTACTGTCTAAGTTTTAAGCATTATGTTACTATTTTCTCCTATCTTTAAGACATAAAATACTTTGAATTTGAATAGCATATACTATTAATACACAATAATCAGAATTCTTATTTTTTATCTTATACCTGCGACAGTAAAATATTAAAAATCCGACTTCAATGACTAATAATACATGTACTGCTTCAAAGGAAAGAGTTCGAATTGCAAATCGATAAAACTAGGACAAAATATGAATATAGGAATAACTCACATGCAGACACTTACAACATACAATGAGAGCAAGACCACGTATTCCCGAGGGGCAAGCGTCTTTTTCTTCAAAGAGAATCGATGGAGAGGGAAAAGAGAGAAAGGTATTATTACGAATCTATTTGGTGTAACAATACAAATGCAAAATCAAATATGAGGTGCAGTCCTATAATAATGATAGTTCGACGTTCTTATATACCGCTTTATCACCACCTAGTTCGTAGGTCGTCTCAAAGCGGTTCACAAATTATTATCCGTGGTAATAGGGCCTTTGTCCCCAGCCAATATCTTTCTCAACTCCTGGGGAGCTTACAGCCGGTGCTGCCATATTGGCGCTCACTGCTAGCATTGTACATTTTTAGCACTGCCCAACCACGTACTCATTTACAGATAAGTAGACTGGAACGGAGTAAAGTATCTTGCTCAAAGATACAACATATTGCCGTGCCTTGACTCGAAATCGCAACCATTCGGTTACGAGCCCGACGTCCTTCCACTAGACTACCGCGCCTCCTATATTTAATAAACTAAGCTTACAATTTGTATTATCATCTGCAATATACATGTTCAGTGTTTAACATATAGATATTCAGAGATGTTGCTTTATTATTAAATATATTACATGAATCTGTTGTATGCTTATTACCTTTATAACTATAAATACTGAAACTGAACGTTTCTGTAACGTGTGCGATGTAACAACACTTCTCATTGGTTAATAACAATGGATTATTATCAACAAATCTCCCCGTATTGATATTAACAATGTAAACAAGCGAGGCGTGTGACTGGTTGCCTTTGTCGGACGAGGCTACATGCATCAATTTTACTATTAATAATTGTTAAGATTTGTTAACAAACAAATGCAAACGTTTCAAATGAATCATTTGTAGATCGAATACAAACTTACCGTACGGATCAAAATGTACCGTCAAACTGATAGGTAATACTGTTTGTAAATCTGTCAAGTGTAGAGTTTTTTTGTTGATGAGCAAGTCAATTGGTGCTTTTGATTGATTGAAATTAAATCTAGTATTAAATCAAGAAGTCAGTGTAATTTGTTTACCGTCTTCCGAATTGAGAAGTCAAATGTCGTCTGTAAATGTGGCGTTTTTAGAACTAAATCGGAGACAGAGTCTTCCATGAATACGATTTGTGCAAAGTTGTCGACTTTCACCAACCGTAAAACTGACGCTAAGTGTCAGGACGTCCACACCCGACTTCCTTCGCCCGTTTCTGGAGGATGTCCATTCAGGCAGCAGCAATCCCTAGCCAGTGGCGGTCCAGACGAGGACGCCGAAATGGCTTAAATTAGACTTTACGGAGACGGTCCATCGAGCTGAACCCTTGCGCATGAACAGCAACATGAGGTTTATTTACTTAATATAAGACAGTTTATCCTCATTGGGGAAAAGCAAACCGCAGTTAACAGACCACCTGGGGAGTGAATATCATAAAAAGTAAATACTATGTAATTATGAATAAATATGGATAGTCTATGAACATCTATACGTTACTATTAAACTTTCACTTGATGCTTCCTTTATCATACTTTGTGTGGCACGTGTTATAAGGAAACATAATTCTTAGTTTTCACGAGATTTATCATGAATCACAAAGTAAACGACCGAGAAACCATGATCAATCGAGGTCAAAAAAATGTCATGTTTCCCTACCTCAAGGGTACTAAGTATTTCCTTTTAACGAAATGGAACAAGAATAAAACAGTAAAAATATATATAAATATATAATATATACACTTTATTTATTTAACAACAATTATGAAACAAGTTTTTACAACTTATACAATGCACTCTTGTTGGACCGGATGTTAGCGCGCGGGGGTCTTACTGTGGGAGGAAACAGGGGCACCCGGAGAAAGCCCACGTGGTCAGGCAGGTGACCCCAAACCTTTTCACGTCCGATCGAGGAATCGAACCCCGGCCACCTTGGTGAAAGGCAAGTGTGCTATCTACTGCCCCACCCGACCACCCGATGATGCCATTAAAGATGATCAAGCTTGTTTCCTTGCCATTGTTGTCATCTGCCTCTGTCACTTTGAACTTTTTGCTTTTTTTCTAGAGAGACTCTGAATAAGGGAAATGTGACCAGGGAAACACAAGCATGTGAGGGAAACATGATTTATTTCCATGTCTCATAATTAATGTATATGTGAGATGTAATAACTTGTAATGTAACCCCATCCATGGGATTCGGTTTATAGATCTAATATAAGTCTGTGTCTTAACCACAACATCGTGTATCCCCTGCTACTTTGTATCAGCGTCATAGGTTCAGTGTAACTGGTATACCGGTAAGAAGTTTTTTAGTTTTTTTTTTCTAACTCCAACAATGAAATAGTTTGAAATGATGAGTTGTGTATTTTCGGAACAATTTACACTTGCTCATATGTATTTATCAAGGAAAGTCATTTGCCCCATGCTTCAGACAAAGGGCCAATATACAAGAGGCTTCGAATGGGATAGTCCAATACAGAATTAAATATATATATATACCCCCATTTGAAACACTTTTAATGGTAAAGTAACCTTAAAAACAATGTTTTAGTTAGCGTATCTAGCAACATATCTGCCCCTGTATCTGGTACGGACGCGTCACACCTAGTTCCTTGTCGCAATTTAGTTCTAACCACGACAGATACAACTTGCAGGCCAATCGTGCATCGTGCATTGACAACTATTCGTCAACGATAGTGTAAGAACGGACCGATATACACATTTTATGAAGCAGTCATTAAGCCGGAGTAATGACCACTGTACAATGGTTAATTGTGTATAACGTTACACTGGTTACAATTAAGAAACATAAACACGATTCTTTATTTATCCCTGATTAATCTAGTTCACAGGGGCTAAGCATTCAATGTATCAGATTTATTGATATATATAATGAAAGAATTTCTTCGAATTCCCTAGCGCTTTCTCATCTTTAGAGGTTCAACAGGGTTATATATATATAACCAGGTATACTGCCATTTTATGCCACAAGCACAAACATTTGTTAACAAAATGAAAATACAGCAGTAGAAGTCGAAGGCTATGTTCTCATCCAAGGTATAGATTTAATCCTTGTGGAGTTAAATCTCGATGTCAGAAGTGGGTCAGCAGAATTGCCGATAGCACAGAAATGGCAATATGTCATTAGAAATAATCTGGTTTCAAAATTACGCAAAACGATTCATAAACTCCTGCTCATTTCCTAACCAGGAACCACTCCGCGTTTTCTCTCTTCCTATACAAAAGACAGGAATGGATTATAATTCAAATATTGAGAAAAACATATCACCAATTAAAAACAGGAAATGCTTAACTAGAGATGTGTAAAATATCAATAATTTTCGTGGAGACGGTATAGATAAAGCTGAACAATCACTAGATATTTTATGAAAAAAACATAAGTTAATACCCAATAAATAGAAAAAATGTAAAATTCCTGCATCTAAAAAGGAAATTAAAGACATTTTGAGAAAGACTGCAATTAAAATATTATTGAAATACTGCAATAATTCGGGAGAATATGAGACTTCTGAATGATTGTACAAAAGACGAATGGATGAATAAAATGAAAGCTGATAATATAAGAAAGACAACGAATTCTGTTCTATTAGAGTTTCTTGCCAGGGTACGTAAGGATGTGCAGACATTTAACTGTGAGAATACCGATTACAGTTTTGAATTGATAATGTACAATGGTTTTCTTTTTATATTTAATGTAAGTCAAATTACCCGCACCACAAATTAAAAGCATGACCCGTATTTTAAAAGTAAACGGCTTTAAAGATTTTTATCCGCGCCGCGTACACTCTACACTTGGAGATTGGTACTCATGATGAGACTCGGATACGAAGAGCCTGATGTGAATCTAACTTTGTTTAACAACTTGGGCTGGAAAGTTTAGGTTCACCATTTTTATAAAAAAAAAAAAAAATTGTTTAAAATTTAAACGATATCATAAAATATATTGAAACGTAAAAAGTGATCGTAGGTCGGTGGTTTCTCTCAGGGAACTCCGGTTTTCCTCCACCACCCAAATCTGTCACGCCCTTAATAAAACACACACAAACAAAACCAAAGGGTAGAAAAAAACCCATCAGAAATTAAGAGTATTATAGCCGATAGAGAATACCGGAACCTGTCGGGTTCCTGGTGTTTTCTGGTCTTTGTTTCTGTCGGGTTCCTGGTGTTTTCTGGTGTTCTTTTCTGTCGGGTTCCTGGTGTTTTCGATTCTTTGTTCTGTCGGGTTCCTCATGTTTTCGGGTCTTTGTTCTGTCGGGTTCCTCGTGTTTTCGAATCTTTCTTCAGTCGGATTCCTCGTGTTTTCGGGTCTTTGTTCTGTGTCGAGCTCTTTGTGTTTTCGGGTCTTTGTTCTGTCGGGTTCCTGGTGTTTTCGGGTCTTTGTTCTGTCGGGTTGTTGGTGTTTTCGGGTCTTTGTTATGTCGGGTTGCTCGTGTTTTCGGGTCTTTGTTCTCTCGGGTTCCTGGTGTTTTCGATCATTTGTTCTCTCGGGTTCCTGGTGTTTTCGGGTCTTTGTTCTGTCAGGTTCCTCAAGTTTTCGGGTCTTTGTTCTGTCGTGTTGCTCGTGTTTTCGGGTCTTTGTTCTCTCGGGTTCCTGGTATTTTCGGGTCTTTGTTCTGTCGGGTTCCTCGTGTATTTTGCTCTTTGTTCTGTCGGGCTCCTGGTGTTTTCTTGTCTTTATTTCTGTCGGGTTCCTGGTGTTTTCGGGTCTTTGTTCTGTCGGGTTCCTCGTATTTTCGATTCTTTGTTCTGTCAGGTTCCTCATGTTTTCGGGTCTTTGTTCTGTCGGATTCCTCATGTTTTCGGGTCTTTGTTTTGTCAGGTTCCTCGTGTATTTTGCTCTTTGTTCTGTCGGGCTCCTGGTGTTTTCTTGTCTTTATTTCTGTCGGGTTCCTGGTGTTTTCGGGTCTTTGTTCTGTCGGGTTCCTCGTATTTTCGATTCTTTGTTCTGTCAGGTTCCTCATGTTTTCGGGTCTTTGTTCTGTCGGATTCCTCATGTTTTCGGGTCTTTGTTTTGTCAGGTTCCTCGTGTATTTTGCTCTTTGTTCTGTCGGGCTCCTGGTGTTTTCTTGTCTTTATTTCTGTCGGGTTCCTGGTGTTTTCGGGTCTTTGTTCTGTCGGGTTTCTCGTGTTATCGAGTCTTTGTTCGGTCGGGTTCCTAGCATTTTCATTTCTTTGTACTGTCGGGTTTTTGTGTTTTCGATTCTTTGTTCTGTCATGTTCCTGGTGTTTTCGGGTCTTTGTGCTCTCGGGTTCCTCTTGTTTTCTGTTATTTGTTTCTGGCCGGTTCCTGGTGTTTTCGGGTCTTTGTCCTCTCGGGTTCCTCTTGTTTTCTGTTATTTGTTTCTGGCCGGTTCCTGGTGTTTTTCGGGTCTTTGTTCTTTTGGGTTCCTGTTGTTTTCGGGTCTTTTTCTGTCGGGTTCCTGGTGTTTTCTGGTCTGAGTTTCTGCCGAGTTCCTGGGGTTTTCGATTCTTTGTTTTGTCGGGTTTCTCGTATTTTCTGGTCTTCGTTCTGTCAGGTTCCTCGTGTTTTTGGGTCTTTGTTCCTTCGGGTTCCTCTTGTTTTCGGGTATTTGTTCTGTCGGGTTCCTCGTGATTTCGGGTCTTTGTTCTGTCGGATTCCTCTTATTTTCTTGTCTTTATTGTGTCGGGTTCCTCGTGTTTTCGGGTCTTTCTTCTGTCGGGTTCCTCGTGTTTTCGGGTCTTTATTCTGTCATGTTCCTCTGTTTCTTGACAGGGTTGTTGTCTTGTCGGGTTCCTTGTGCTTTTGGAGTTCTTGTACCTGATGTGTTCCTGGGGATTTTCTGAGTTCCCTGTGCTGTAAGGGTTGTAGATGCTGTTGGGTTCCTGGTGGTGTCAGGGGCCATGGTGCTGTCGGCGTTTCTGGTGCTGCAGGGGTTCCAGGTGCTTCCGGATTCCTGATACTTTCCATGTGCTCTCGGGGTTCCTGGTGTGTCGCGGTTCCTGTTTCTGTTGGGTTACGTGTACTGTAGGGTTCCTCTAGGGTTTCTGGTGAGTTGCGTTTGCTAGGACTGTTTGTTTGTTTGTGTGTACTGTAAGGTTCCTGATCCTGTCAGGTTTCCGGTTCTGTCTTGGTTTCCGACGCTGCTGTGTTGCTATTGCTGTTTAGTTTATGTACCTGTACCTGTTGCCAGAGCTGTCGATATCATGGTGCTTTAAGATTTAATTAAGAGGTATAAATTTGCATGATCCAGCCACTTTCGCTATTGTTTTCTGGGTGTTTTTTTTCATGAAAATTCAAAATGATCTCTGTCACAGTTTTTACGACACGTTGCCGTCCCGTCTTGTGATTTAAGTCAAGTATTCATACGGGGAATTTAAACTTCGTAATTGTTTGGACATTTTGATAAATATTGGAATACCACTTTACATCAGAATTGACCCCAAAGTGTGGTGTCCCATAAACATATGTCACGGACGGCTGGTCATGGCTGCCACCCGTTTGTCCTTTTAATGAAAAGTTTTCAATACCACTTTGTTCTCTTCACATTAAAGTTCACAAATATGGCATAAATACGTTGAGTATACATCACTTATAAGTACAGCGCTGTATTAGTGTATATATGTGTACATTGGACAGTGTTGGTTTCTTAGGGTGTAGGGTAACACACTGTAGAAGTGGCTGCCCACCGTTTACATACCACATATGTACTACACATGTTCTAATAGATTTTTTTTAATATGTCAGGATGACAGCAAATCAATCCATTAAACCCGTGAACAGATTAATTAATCAGTCAATTTAACGAATCATTCCATTACACCAGTCAACAAATCAACAAATCAGGCAATTTAACGAAGCAATCCATTACATTAATCAACAAATCAGTCAATTTTACGAAGCAATCTGTAAAATTTATAAATTATTAATATAAAGTATGTGTACATATGAACACTGATTCATTAAGCAAAAAGGTAGTATGATTTTGAAGCAGTTCACACACACACACACACACACACACACGCATACACACACACAGATATTACATAGTTCAGTGTATATACGTATATTACACAATTACAGTGTATATGCGTATATTACACAATTACATTGTATATACGTATATTACACAGTTACAGTAAATATTACACAGTTACAATGCATAATACACAGTTACAATGTGTAATACACAGTTACAATGTGTAATACACAGTTAAAATGTATAATTTACAATGTATAATACACAGTAACAATGTATAATACACAGTTACAAAGTATCATACACAGCTACAATGTATAATACACAGTTACAATGTATGATACACAGTTACAATGTATATTACACAGCTACAATGTATAATACACAGTTACAATGTATATTACACAGTTACAATGTATATTACACAGCTACAATGTATAATACACAGTAACAATGTATAATACACAGTTACAAAGTATAATACACAGCTACAATGTATAATACACAGTTACAATATGTAATACACAGTTAAAATGTATAATTTACAATGTATAATACACAGTAACAATGTATAATACACAGTTACAAAGTATAATACACAGTTACAAAGTATAATACACAGCTACAATGTATAATACACAGTTACAATGTATAATACACAGTTAAAATGTATAATTTACAATGTATAATACACAGTAACAATGTGTAATACACAGTTACAATGTATAATACACAGCTACAATGTATAATACACAGTTACAATGTATATTACACAGCTACAATGTATAATACACAGTTACAATGTATGATACACAGTTACCTTGTATAATACACAGCTTCAATGTATAATACACAGTTACAATGTATTTTACACAGCTACAATGTATGATACACAGTTACCTTGTATAATACACAGTTACAATGTATAATACACAGTTTCAATGTATAATACACAGTTACAATGTATGATACACAGTTACAATGTATAATACACAGTTACAATGTATTTTACACAGCTACAATGTATGATACACAGTTACAATGTATTATACACAGTTACAATGTATAATACACAGTTACAATGTATATTACACAGCTAAAATGTATAATACACAGTTACAATGTATGATACACAGTTACAATGTGTAATACACAGTTACAATGTATAATACACAGTTACCTTGTATAATACACAGTTACAATGTATAATACACAGTTACGATGTATATTACACAGCTACAATGAATAATACACAGCTACAATGTATGATACACAGTTACCTTGTATAATACACAGTTACAATGTATGATACACAGTTACCTTGTATAATACACAGTTACAATGTATGATACACAGTTACATTGTTTATCGTTTACACGCTCTCTTGACGAGACGCCATCACTCGGTGACTCGGTAACAAAATGTGCTAGTTAGCCGATCCCATGCAGTGATTATTTACAACAGAAGACGATTCTGAAAAGGTAAGTCTATATATATACCTGGCAGTATACCTGTACGTACACCTGGAACAACCATTGTCTCTAGCGGTGGAATCTCGGTTCAGGTAGGATACTAGTTAATTACTTCAGATAGAAATATGTGTAATATTTGTCAGTTACGTATACTAACGATGTCTCGCTCTATATATAAAGCGTGCGTGAACAGTTTGATTTATTAGTCACTGTGTGAAATATCTGAAACAAACATATTTATTGTTAAAAACTATAATATTTATAACATACCGATTTCGCAAAATAATTTCATTCTGAAATCATTCTCTTCGATAGTTCCTCGTGGGAGTGGAAAACTACAAACGAAGGTGCTTGCTCAAAACTATATAGCCGATACCAAACATTTATGGAGTAGCTTTGTAAATATGTGGCGAGTTGTTAATTGTCACACGTAATATCAATATAAACATGTATTTGCGTGTGTGTTTTGGTGTACCCGACAATTAACATGTGTGTATTGTCTAACGGTACCGTACATTAAAGGTACTCCCGTTGGACGGAGGGACAGACAATACGTATAGCGTTTTAGGTATCTGCTGCTTAGGTTAATTGGCAATGACTCCGTACGGGGGTTTACATGTATTAAGTCACTGAGACACGGGGGCAATACAAAAGTTTATTGTGTTGCCGATTTTCAATAAAGCAGACTGTAATTAAAAAAGATATGCTGCGTAAATAAGGAGATGTAAAAAGGAAGAAGCTCATAGGAACTACATATACAATGTGTCCGTTTATTAGATTTCAAAATAATTATCCATTTTATTCATACACAACACGAATTTGATAGTACTTGACATTACATACCGTTTAATGGAGGTGCACAGTTTGACTAATAGTTTTGATAAATCATTTCCGAATAGATAAACCAATATACCTTGCGAGACTTTTATGAAGTACATATAAAGACAACGGTTTTACAAAGAAACCGTCGTGGCCAGACGGGGGATCGAACCTTGTGTTACATAGTGTATACTGTTGGTCTAACTAACTGATCTACTCTCAACGGAATTCTACCTATATATATATTGTATGTTTGCAATGGGACAGAAATCCTTAATCTGCGATTTCTCGTAATGCTGTACATGTGCAGTGATGACCATTTAGGCCTCTGTTCAACCGAATATACGGATTGGAAATGTTCAATTACCACCAAACCAAAGCAAGCCGAGTATTGGAAAAGCGTGTCATCTTATAAGCAGACAAAAGCCTCCTACCACGTAAGAGTATTAGGCCTTCTCCCCTTCCCCCTCTTCCGTAAGATACTGATACACTGCGTACGCTATACAATGTATGCCCCGGTAAGAAGTCCTATTTCTCCGACCAAGTTCTTCAACGAGAAAACGCTATCGATTCCTACCTTGATCAAAGAGATTGCATTTGTCAAGATTTCGTTTCAGCTTCACATACAATCGCTTGTGTTAGTTTATTCAATTAGTGCGACGCGTATTTACCCCAATGTATCGACTAGTTACGGTGAGTATAGATGAGTAGCTCATCCGTGTATTGTAAACAGAAGACAAAGATGGGATTTATTTTCAGAATGGATTGCGAGACTGAATACTGATTATTCGACTTTCTTGTAGTGCAAATGGGAATTTCAGGCGAATAATATTTACTCACGAGAGATGAAAAAGCCCCGTCCTTCCTTTACTTGTAGCATATATTAGGTGCTTCATTAAATTGAATTAATTACCAAACCGTTATAAACGTCTCATTGGAAATGAACAAATTAACTGCCAAAAACATTTGATGTATATACATCCCCCCTGCACTATCATAAGAAATAGAACAGCATTAACATGCATGTACGCTTGAAATGGACAATTCGTGCATAGCCGTTGCAAAGCAGTGAATGGGACTGAAATAAGTCCCAACGGTCTCGTTAAGGATCGGGTTTGAATCAATTACTACGTATTACCGTCTTTTCGTATGGCAGAGTTATCTGCTCTTGTGAGCAAGTATTGATTATTACGTCATTTGTTGGTGAGAGTAACGTCATACATTTTTGAGAAAACGACGTAATTTTCTCACACAAACTAATGACGTAACAATCAATACCTGCTCACAATAGCAGATAACTCTGCCATACGAAAAGACGAAATACAAAAGATGGAATTCTCCCGTGCGGAAACATTCGCGCTATTACTCTTTGAAGTAAAAGCCGTGTGGAAATTGGCGCTGGCAATATATCAAATAAATCATAAATCATGCATATTGACAGGTAATTAGTATCACTTTTAATGAGTTGGGTACCTATATTATATCAATCTGGCGATCGGAGTAGGACCGGGAGATTTCGAACATTCCATTCAGTTTCAATTATTGATAACCTTTCAAGCAATCAATTAATAAAACAGATGAGTATAGCATAAACACTTCAACAAATAACCGACATGTTTCCTTTATACGTCTATAAAACAGCATGTAACAGTTTGTTGTACTGGGGGTAAGATTTTACGTCTACAAAACCAAAAGTATCAATGTGTTGTATATATGTGTATATATAGTAACGTCTACATTACTATCAGTGTGTTGTACAGATATGATTGTACGTCTACATTAGTATCAGTGTGTTGTACAGATATGATTTTACGTCTACATTACTATCAGTGTGTTGAACAGATATGAATTTACGTCTACATTAGTATCAGTGTGTTGAAAGGATTTGATTTTACGTCTACATTACTATCAGTGTGTTGTACAGATATGATTTAGCGTCAACATTACTATTAGTGTGTTGAACGGATAAGATTTTACGTCTACATTAGTATCAGTGTGTTGAAAGGATATGATTTTACGTCTACATTACTATCAGTGTGTTGTGCAGATATGATTTTACGTCTACATTAGTATCAGTGTGTTGTACAGATATAATTTTACGTCTACATTAGTATCAGTGTGTTGTACAGATATAATTTTACGTCTACATTAGTATCAGTGTGTCGAACAGGTATGATTTTACGTCTACATTAGTATCAGTGTGTCGAACGGTATGATTTTACGTTTACATTAGTATCAGTGTGTCGAACGGTATGATTTTACGTTTACACTAGTATAAGTGTGTTGTACGGATATGATTGTACGTCTACATTAGTATCAGTGTGTTGAAAAGATATGATTTAACGTCTACATTACTATCAGTGTGTTGTACATATATTATTTTACATCTACATTAGTGTCAGTGTGTTGTACATAAATGATTTTACGTCTACATTAGTATCAGTGTGTCGAACGGGTATGATTTTAGGTCTACATTAGTATCAGTGTGTTGAAAGGATATGATTTTACGTCTACATTACTATCAGTGTGTCGAACGGATATGATTTTACGTCTACATTAGTATCCGGGTGTTGTGCGGATATGATTGTACGTCTACATTAGTATCAGTGTGTTGTACGGATATGATTTTACGTCTACATTACTATCAGTGTGTTGTAAGGATATGATTTAATGATGTGAAACTACATTAGCATAAACATGTCGTTCAGGTGAGCGCACAATGGTTTTTTTAAATGTTTTATTTGAAATCAATTATTAGACAAGCCTGATATTTGAATGTATATGTCACTCTTGATAGTGTGGATGGAATGCCAAATCGAGCAAGTCTAAAATTCAAGGATAAATTTCTATTCTATTTCAGCAAATAATTCCGAC
>NW_018407883.1:1168395-1199902 GCF_002113885.1 Mizuhopecten yessoensis | reverse complement strand
GTAGGCTGTTACACGATTGGAGTGATAAGTACCTTTCTTCATTATAATAAAGTGTATCAAAATATGTCAAAGTGTGAATAATGGTTTTAAAAATCTTAGGCCAAAATGTATCCTTCAAATGAAATTGAAATGTAACCAAATCAGGGTATGTTCTATTGTCTTTATGCATCTTTTCGCCGCTATTACGACGCTCAGGGGGCTGTACATTCAGTGATGATATATGTTTGTACTGTTACAATAGGTTGTTTATGAAGTAGTGCCGAAGTAAAACCGTACTCTGTGTCACTGTATGCTTCGATGATCTGGATTATTGGAAATCTGTTATTCCTATGTTGACGTTAGCCTTTGAACACAGTGATATTACCATTCTATGTGCTGAGGTGTAACTCATGTCCAATACCATTAACTTTACTTGTATTCAATTCATTGTAAATGAAGCACTGACAACATCAGAACGGATTTATTTCTTCAGAGAACCCGGATGCTGAAGCTTTCGAGAAAGCACATGACCTGTTTGACTTCTTAGACGAAGACAATGACGGTCGACTCACGCGGGACGAATTCATCATGTTTACTCACGGAATCGGCTTCAACCCTGACGACAAGGCTGCAGATGCCATACTGGACGAGGCTGACCCACATCGTGAGTGTCTTTTCCAGTTTAAAACAATTTGGGTTTTTCTTGTTAAGACCAGAACATCTCAACCTCTAAAGCGGAACCAAGAACGTACATGCATGATATTTGAATGCAAATAATGTTCACGAATGGATTTCTTAGATCTTTTTTCCAGCTTCGTATGCATTATTATACATGTAGTTACATATTATATGTATAAAAACCTTGCCTCACAGATGTTCGCCTGACGTCACATTTATTGTCCTCGTGCAGTACTAATCGTTAGATGGACCCATACATGTACACATGTGTGTTGTACATTACTACACACTCTGTCCAGCAACTGACAGTAACTTATCAAGGAACCCATAAAATGTAACTGTGTAGCCTCTATAACACATATACATTGACCAATAATACTGTCGTGTAGCCGTGTACGACAGACAGCGGTTGTTTCGTGCCGTTTCCTGTTTACGTTCCGACTGCATGATAACGAAGCGTATAAACGGAGCAGAGAAACGGAGCATAGTAACGGAGCGGATTAACGGAGCTGTTTTCATGCTTGTTACTGTCATTTATTGTTTCCTGCAGTGCAGACCATCCAGCGCCAAACATTTCTATAAACAACTGTGTTCACCTTGATAAAAGTTCAAAAAGTCACCATTCACTCCTCTTTTATCAGCCTATTTCATGAACAAAACAACAATAGGGAGAGGAAACAAAACTCCTTAATGACTAAATACCGCGGGACTTTTGAATTACCAATGTTTTGATGACTGAACAGTTCGACAACCGTTGAATGTTGGAACAATTAATGCCTTTATAATAACGTTCTCCACCATTAACACTGCAAAATAGTGTTTACATTACAGGAAAAGGCCAGTGCACAATGTTTCATAGCATAAATGACAAGAACAAGTATGGAAACAGCCAAATCTGCCTTACCAAAGTGTTCTGTTTCTCTGAAATTGGTCGAAGCATAAACCGGAAACGGCACAAAACAACCGCCCCTGTTACGCATACATGTACATAGCAGTGATGAAGAAGATTTCATGGTTTCCATGTTGATTTAATGACAATTGCTTTATATAATTTGTTACACTTACAAAATATTAGTATTATTATTACTATGTCTGTANTCGGCATCAGTTCCGCGCTATTACAAGAAGACAAACACGAACATATCGCAGCCTCCCAAAATACACACACATACACTACACGCATGCATCTTGCACACAGGGGAGGCCGTCCTTAAATGACCTTAGCTGTTAATAGGACGTTAAACAAAATCAAACAAACAAACAAACTGTATGGCCTTGTATGATCGCAACCTGTTGCGGAAGGCGCCTGCTCCGAATTATGGGTCACATGACGTGGACATATGTTTCCATACATTGATGTCATTTGCGACCCATTAACAAGAAACATCGGCGCACAGCTTATTTACTTGTTATTCAGTTGTGCAGTAACTGAACTGATATATTTCAGGAAGCGGCTACGTCGCATGGACAGACTACAAAACTACCTTGACCCATCGTCTTCCTCAGGTCCGAATGGAAGAGGAGAAGTTACGCGAGGCGTTCCGAGTGTACGATCACGACCGTGACGGAACAGTTACTGTTGATCAACTACAAACCATTATCAAGGCCGACTCTAGAATTAAACATGACGTCATCGACAAACTACGGGATTCGGACAGAGACGGCAAAATAGAAATAACCCGTAAGTTTTCGCCTTAGATACTGCAGTAAATGTTATAATAATTGTGACCATATTGATAAAGATTTGTCCAAAAGTGACCTTCGTTTTTTAAGACGGTGTGAAATCAAAATAAAATCTTCACGATGATATATACTCTGTGTGTCATTTTGTAAAAGCACAAGTATGTGATGACGAATTTCATTTATGTTTTAAAAATATGTATCTGACGTGTGATTGTTTTGAAACAGAATCATAATCCCGTTATCTATTTCGAAGATGATGTTAATGCGCCTCGCGTGATATCAACGTGCAATTTCTAATTTTAGTCTACAACTTATTTCAATTTATAGAAGTACCCACGACCTGGACTATATTAATTTATACTTGTTGTGGTATAATAGGATAGCTATTCGTGACCCGTTTAGCCATACGTTTAACCTGTTTCACTCGACGATTGTGTTTTAATACATATATATATATATATTATTTTTCAGATCTTGTAAGCATGCTTTTGGCATAAAGCTATCCCCAGGAAGGAGTCGTTATATCATATATCGAAACATGACATTATCTGGATAATAATTATACATCGAGGAAGTTTATATTTTCCTGCTACATTTATATTTAATGCTTTATAATTTCAATCTATTAAAATTTGGAAGATAGAAAAAAATTGTTCTTTTTTATCTGTATATGTCTGTCAATCGATAACGTTATATATTTGCCAATTTCTGAGAGTGGCATGCATTCATTTAAGAAATTGTTTATTCACTTCCATCCGTTTTCTCTACGCATTATCTGATTGTCCCACACAACAAATGCAACGATGTTCATATCGAACAAACGCTGAAATACTGTAATTATCAATTTGCACAAGAAGAAATACCAACAGCAAAACCGACACACGACGATGCATTGCATTTTGAAACATTTAATTCCTCCTCTTCCATCATTCAAAATGAACACAGAAAACGTTTAATATTTTCCAGTTCGTTATAACTGCAAATCAAGTTAATACAGTTTTAATTTAGAATTATTCCCTAGAATTAATTTCAATACGTTACATAGAATGAAAACATGACATTAATTGGTTTATGAGAGGTTACAAGAGTTATAACACGTTGATAAGTTCGTCTTTTCGTGACGTCACTGACTCAATGGCCTTGGCCTTGTCAGCCCACCATATTTACTTCTCTGTGCTATTTAATAGTCATGGATCCAAAATTTTGTGGTCTAGTTATGTNTATACTGATGGGCCAATGGCCCAAAGTTTGAATAAAACTTGAAACTATGTATTTGTGCTAGTATATTGTGATGCCTGATTATAGGTTTTATACAGTTGTTGTTTAATTTTGTTACAAAATTAGTTACTTTCTGTTAATTAGTACTCTGGTTTTATTAAGCCAGCCAGCCAGCCAGCCAGACAGACAGACATTCTGTATTCATTTAAACAATTTTCAACATTTAGAGAAAATTATGAGAAAATTTATAGAGCAGAGTTCATATTTTTCAAAAGCGGCTTAATATTTTTGTCAACTGTTATCATTAGTTCTGTTGTTATTGTTATTCACTATGATAGCAAAAATCGAAGCTGAAATGAATGCTTTTGTTAACATGAACAAAATCCTTATTTTAAATAACAAGGATCCAAAATCTAGAATTACGTGAAAGATATTTAACAGGATTTTGTTCATGATAGTCTAAACTAGTCCAAGTTCTATTGCATAATGGGTAAAATATGTTGAAAGTTGTATAAAATCTTCATATGATCCTATTGTTGTAAAGACATTAAACCACAATCAAACGAACGAAGTGTTGCATTATGGCCCTTAGTGTAACAAACCATTATTTTCGTACACTAACGAATGTGGCTGGTAACGTGTACAAATCTGGTTGTATTTTATGTTGGTTTTTGTATGGTGTGTTTACGCTCCGCATCACCTACACAGTGTAGGGTGAAATGAGGACGGACACTTAGGGAGATATTAGCAAAAAGAGGAAGAGGCTAGTGATAAAAAAATAGATCCCAAGTGTTGGATGTTCAATGTCCATCTAGCAGAAAACACAAAATCCCTGATTCTGTGGGGAAGCTGGAATAGTTGCTTCTTACAATAATATGTAGTACAATGCAGCGGACTTTCCAGAAAAAAATGTAATTGTTATATTAAATATATTAAATAATCACAAAATTGATAGTGCAAAGTAGAACAAAATTATATACTGACAATAAATTGAATCTTTATACAATGTGGTTGATACTGCTGACATATACTGAATATATACAGACTATTGTTGGGTTTGTGCCAAGTATGATCAAAGACATGATTTACATGTAAACCAATGAAACAGTACAAGGAGAATATAACCAGGGGTAAGCGTCTTCTGCTTCATCGGTGAAACCCACCATGTAAATCTAAGTCGAAACGAAGTAATGTCACGTCCTCACAACGAGAACCCGATTAGTGACAACAAACCACAAGGCACTCTAATGAGCATAATTAAAAAGATCGACCTTCATACCACACACAGAAATAGCCTATTTCTCTGTGAGATCCTGATGTCGACGAACACTTGTCGATAGTCTTCATCAACTGGCATCCTTGGAAACCCTCTGTTGTCATATCTATCACGGAAGTCGTGATATTCGGAGCAAGCTCTTGAGTACCGAATCATTTGCGATATGTACAATTGTAAACACCGTAGATGGGGAGCAGTGATGTTGCTATCGAGAATGTAAAGTTCGCGATCGGAAAGTGAAATCCTCCCGCTTATCGTACAGCCTAGTATCTAAATGTGAAATTGAAGGACTTTGCTAGGCTTTGTGTTACCAGTCCTGATAAGAACATCAATAAATTCAACTTCATATAAAAACAAAAGAAGAGATTGATCAAAAAAGGTCCTCGGGAAGTTATTTCGAAAAAGACTCCAAACTAATGGCGTCCAATGCACTCTCCCCATATACAAATATTTTTACATTCTTGATGTTTGTTCTGTTCATGAATCTACCAACTGAAAACAACTGTCATTATACCAATACACTATGAATAAAACGATTCTCGTGCAACCAGTCAGCTGATTACTACGCATAGTACCGTTTCTGATAAGAGTTATCTCCCCTTCTCAGAGATTTCGTGGTTGTAAGAAATAATAAAAATAATAATTTAGTGACCCAAATCCTGCCAGGACATTTTTTTTTAATTAAACCGTTCTCATGCTCAAGCATGAATTCTGTGCTCAAACCGACTTTCTTGTAACTCGCTTAAATCATTTCAAACGATCAAAATGTCAGATGTAAACATTGAAACAGTATTTAGCTTCAAGTCTCTTCAAAATGTTTCCAAATCATTGATAAACAAGATATATTTATTAAGTTACAACAAGAACAAGAATATAGGCTTGAGCATAGAATCCATACTTGAGCATGAGAACGGTTTCATGAATACGGGCCCAGGACAGGATAATTATTTTAGTATTATGCAATGTATATTTTGATATAAACTTGTGCTAAAATACATTTTTATTCATGTGATATCAATTCATTAAGGTAGTTGCACTAAAAACATTAAAGAAACACATTAAAGCACATGATCCTGGTTTTCCGCTTGGTTCTCACGGTATTAGTATCACCCTGAAATGGCACACCATATGCCAATTCGGAGTTCTCTGATTTAATAAATTTCCACCCATAACCAAACAACAACGCCGCCGTGCGTGGAAAAGCGGAACAATGTCCAACAATCCTGTATGAATATTCGGACCCCTCTGACTTTATCTATCACATTTTGTTTGCAATTAATTTCCCCACTTGTACCTCTATGAATAGGGACATCACAGACAGCAGGTAACCAATCACTGCGTGTAAAGTATGTTAGCGAGCCAATCAAAGTACACAAACTATTTAAATCCATGTGGAAACCCCTCAATATGGCTGGTACAGCGACCAAATCTAAATCTACCAGCGAAAATCATAAATGGTGCACCATTGTACCATTTTATTATTCTTTCTAATTTAAAGTTAAAAATAATACTTATAACATGAGGAGGAGGGGGGGTTTAGCTTAGGATTTCTCACGTGAGGCATCACATATCTGGGGTAAGTTCGGCCCACATTGAAATTAGCAAAATTGTGACGTCATAAAGCATGCAACGTCATATTTTCCCTCCAATTTCACAGCTTCCCTGGTATGGCATGGGCCGACCTGCCTCTGTGTCATTGGACGAATCTGCCCTAAATTGATATTCATAGCAATACAAAACTCAATGCTCTACTCTACATAAATACCATCATGTGAAGCTGTCGGTCTGTTACACGTATGACATATCAATAATAAGTAGCATTTCGATTTACAGAAAGTTTGCAAAGCTGAGGTCATGATTTTTGTTTTACCCATCCAAAAAATGATTTTCTTGGTTTTAGTAATCTAAAGTTATATTTTCCCACGTTTTTTCCATATGAACGTCCTGCCTAGTGAACTGCACTGCTTAGATCCTCAAAGTTGTAAATATTTGCTTAAGACCAAAAATATCAGGAGTGGCCGGAGTTACCCCAGGGCCGAACTTGTCCCGGTCTGCCCTAAGTTGCCCTAACCCCATATTCAACCCTACCACAATGGATCTGCCCTGGTTCGTTGTTTTCAAAGCACCTCAGAAATACTTGCAAATCAAGAATTGGCGATATTCAGAGGGATGATTTTGTACTTCTATCTATTTTTTGTTCTCGACTTTCTTTTCTTAGCTGTTGCAATGATGCAAAACTCTAAACAAACAAATTTCATAGTGTAGTTTTTGAATCTGTTATTACTCCATTCCATTTTTCAAGGTACATATATTTACTTTATTGAAATATTCTTATTTGTAAATCATTCTGTTAAAAAGTGATCATGACGCTACATGCTGGGCAGTCGAAAAATAATAAAGTTGATTTACACAAATTTTTACCCTAGTGTTTGTCAATACATGCATTGAAAAGAATCAAAGGACTTACTCAAGAATTGATGCTAATTTTAACAGTGATATATTGTATGTAGGATAATGATAACCTTAATTTATGGATATCCAATGATGAATACATTTAAAAATAAAAAATGACCTTGGCCTTAATCTGGTGTTCCTCTTGAAACTACATGTATTTATACTTGCACGAAATAATGTCAGTTATAGGCCAAAATATCCTCCTATCCATAATTATACTCTACTGTTTATTTCATGCCGCATTTCCACTGTTTTTCATTCAGTCATTCTTAACCAATAGTGGATTATATTACAAAAAAATATGTATACACACAATTACTGTGAGAGAATGTACTGCATAGTTATCTCTAAAACAATTTGGTAAGGTGAAGACGGAGATGGCACAGCATAATACGCCTTTAAAAATTAAATCATGCTCTTAAAAATCAGGTAACGGAAAATTATGACAATATTTCGAGATGAAAATTCGAAGAATTTTTTATTCTTTGTGTTTGCTGAAAAATTCGGAAAGGAAATTTCTTTGTATTTGAACTTGTTTTAAAAGTGACATAAATGCATGAAATACGTACACTACATCAAATATATATATTATGTGTCCATGCCTTCAATGTAATTACAAATAAAAAAATGTGCAAAGAACTGTAGGAATAAGAAGAAACAATATCAAAATATTCTAAATAGGTGGTGTAGCTGCAGAAAATCCGAATTGGTTTCAGAGAACGTATTGTCAACACTACGATGACGCATGTTAAAAGTGACGTCACAGTCGCGTCACAACATGTTGTGAACGTCAAAAAATGCCTGGTATATATATATATACGGACTTATCAGTATAAATTGATGCTATTTTGAAGCTTAAGACAAATAACCAAGTGCACGTACTATATGGAAACAAGTTTTAGTTCGAGAAAAATGAAAATATCAAAATAGTATGTGGGACATCGAAGGATTTCATCAGTAACATCGACTTGTAAAAAAATGTAGAATTGTTTCTGAACATAAAAATGTGCCGGAGATACGACAAAAATACAAGGTGTTCATTAAAAATGTCAAATTAATTGTTTGTGCAAAAAAAGAACATCAATACAGCAGTAACGCGCTCCACATGATATGTAGATCAGCTACTGCTATTCATTGCCGCAATGTACATGAAAAAAATCCATTCAATCCAAATACAAATACTAGTTCTAGGAGGGTATGAAGCAACTCGATTTGCTCAAGAGTTGAGCAAGTTTTCATACCGTTTTGGAATCTGGCACTCAAAGTAAAAACACGTTTACATTGCTTAATTCGTCAAGTGATCCAGGCGTTTACTCCTGTATCGAGATCGTGCGAAACGTACACATTGAAAAGAAATTTAAGATGGCAAAAGCAGAGTTGACATATATTTTGACACTACATGTGTTAAATGATTTTATGAAAATAGTAAGGGTACATGTATTTGCAGTTAGGGAATTTCAGAATGAAGATGGCTGCAAATGGCTGACAGGATCACTACTCAATGCTAATGATCATATGATTGTGCATTCTCTCGTTTCCCCAAGACCATATACAATTCAAACTTCCTCTGACATTCTACTGGTAGGTATATTGTTTTAAACTTGCCAAAGATAATGCTGCCCAAGTGTTTTAAGGTCGGTCCAAAGTCCAAAATGGCACCATGGTTGCCAATTTCTTAAAGACGTTACATGTATAAACTTATCAAAAAATTTAAAAGTTGAAAAGAAGCAATTTCAATCTATTATGAATGTTTTATTCAAATGGTATTACATTTATATAACGTGTTAGGCCAATTACTTTTGAGGAAATCTCCACCAGCTCAGAAAGTCGCAGACCATTAAATATTCATTGACCTTTGTAGGGAAACGCCCTCGTGAAACATGATAAATCGAGGATAAACAAATAATCGTATTTCCCTACAGTAAGGACACATAATTAATGATGTCAAAATATAAATAAGTGAATAAGAACTGTAACACAATTGTAGGAATAATCAGGTTGACGCGCCATTGTTGTCGTCTGCCTTCGTCACTCGGAACTGGTTTGTGGATGATCTTGACTTTAGAGAGGCTCCGAATAAGGGAAATATGGACAGGGAAACTTGAGAGCGCGAGGGCGACATGCTATTTTGTTGCCCGTCATGTAACATGTAACCAGTATCATCTAATCAGACACGTTGTTATAAAGATGAGGTACAATAATATGTTTAGTTCACGATGACCTTCACTCTGTACAAAAGGTCAATACATTGCAAAACGTTTACTAAATTTTGCCTGGGCTGTACATTTTATACCATATATTTTGAGTGCATTGCAATATATTTTAGGTCACTGTGAATTTCTCTTCTGGTACATGTACATCACCATATTTAGTGACAGTTGAGAAAGCATGAAGTTGAAATTCCCAGATAAATATTTGTTACCATATTTTTAAGGGGCTGTACGGAAAAACTACCTCCCGGCAAATTAAAGGCCACCTACATTGTACAACGAGGTCAATAACATTGCAAAAGACTGGCTGAGATATACAGGGGACCGAGAAGGGCCGAGACAAAAAGGGAGGAAATCAAAAGGCAGAAAGAGGCGGCCACAAGCTGCACTGGTGGCATCGGCTACCAATCAGCCAGAGTAGAAAATAAAATGGGTGGATATGACATAATATAAATCACTGTTTGTTTTCTTATTATCAGACACCATCATTTTATTCATTTCTCTTTTTCCATATTCTTTCTTTCTGTCTTTTCTTGTGTCTATCTTGACATCGTCCTTAAAAACATTAGCTGTTAATAGGACGGAAAGCCACTACAAACAAAACAACAAAATACAGCATTGTACCAACGTTGGCACAGCAAACTTTGTTCGTTGGTGTAACGTTGGCCCGATGTCAAATATGCACCACAATTAAGCATTAGCCCAACATAGTTTTATAGTTAAGTTGTTGGGCCAACGGTGGTCCAACATGTTGGCCCAACGTCATTTTCAAAAGATGGCCCAACCAACCCTGATGCATTGGGCCAACGTTAGGCCAACGTATGTCTGCTATCTGCTATACTTGTCGCATAGACGTGTCACTTTCCCTTTGATCTAGCTATGGTATAACCAACTTATTTTACACAGTTTTACTAATACCATATGGTATTAGTGAGGCTCCTCCCCTATACTGAATACAATAGAATTATCCATTCTCATTGGTCAGCCTATGAAAGTGTACAGTGGCCTTTTAGTGAATGTTAATAGGATATCGACACCGTGGGAAATAGCTAAATATACAAATCAGGGACAGTATACGTCCCTGTACAAATACAGGGAGTTCAAATACATTGTATTAAGCAACATTGTTGCAAACAATTCAACAAATTGCGCCTTTACAGACAGGTTCCACGGTCAATCTTTTTTCCGTTTTGTAAGTTAAAGTCTTAGCATAAACTGGTACTAGTCGGTCTTTTAATTAAAAGACACTTGGCAATTGTGAAACACATTTCTGGACATATTAGAAATATCAGCAAATGGAACATGGTCCTTTTCTGTAGGCATGTTAATATTCACATTAGTAGGCTTAATATCTGAGTTACCATTTTGACATGTAGCGCCCTCAATTTTTACCATTTTCTGGACCACTTTCAATGAGAGTCATCGACTGAGACAAATGAATTGCGTCCAGGTCGTCAAAGTCAATGTGTGCCAAACTTGGCCTCGAGTTTGAGATTAAGTCCGACATGATGCAATTTTTTTTCTAATGACCAAATGTTCTCTTAGATTGTTACGTGACACTTTATGCGACAAGTCGGTTACATCATAGGCCTCGCAATATGTCAGTTATCGTACTCGAGGGGTGGAGCTTACATCCCTCGCGCTACGCGCTCGAGAAGTAGCTCTGCCCCTCTCGTACAATAACTGACATATTGCTCGGTTCCTATGATATAACCAATATATATATATATAGTTACCATGTTCCTTCGCGGGCTCCGCTATAGCTATACATGTAGCTTGTTTGTTGTTTTCTGTTTGCTTTTTATCATATGTCCAGTGGCGGATCCAGAGACCTGTCTGGGGGGGGGGTTCCAAATTTCCTGGGGGGGTTTCCAGGTGGGGCAAAATTGAGGAAAATGTTGAAAATACATGATTTTCAAAGAAACTTCTCAGGCTGGGGGTTTTTCCTGAAGCCCAAATGTCTGCCGCAAAAATAGCTACATCGCTAATGTTTCTCTGTTTGATATATGCGACGTTAAATAAAGTTTCTTGTATCTTGTTTCCCTTGTAACATAGACCTACCTTTTCCCCCTATCTGAAAATCGACTCGCCTGTCATGAAATCCTAATCGAGGTTACACGACAGGATATTGTGGTTGGACTATTCCAATAGAGTGAACCTTGTACATTGTTAGTTGATTTTCCCCCGTGAAATGGCGAAGCGACACTTAGTTAGAATCTGTGGCCGCCGTACCAGCGTTAGGAGTATAGCCCAAACAGTATTTGTTGGCTTTAGTTTGATTTTCGTTCTACGTCATATTGACCTAGGCAACAGAAACGCAGGTAAGCTATTCAAGTTCAATTACAGTTTTTATTTCGGGGGTATACATAAATATAATACATAATATTACCTACATATTAATTTGGAGAGTGATCTCTCATGACAAGCATACAGAACACAGAAAGTAACACATACATCTAGCTAACATCCACAAGTTTGGATACATGTCATGTGTTTACATTATACAAACATGTTTTTTAAGACATTCTTGCTGTGTGCATATAAATGTAGAAAGTTTGTTATTTGATTATCATTGTTTCCCCAAAATATAGACCTGTGGAAGTGATTTGGTTATCGAGTATTTAGAATAATGTAAACTATGACATTTTTTTAAACATTTTGTTGAAGATATTGTTGATTTTGGCTATAAAGAGGCATTTGAACACAGAATATATTTTTTGTACACGCATAGCTTTGAATATTGCATATAATGAAAAGTAAACTGTATATATACATGCATGTATAACAGGAAAGAGAATAGTGTGCTTCCACCGGGGATCGAATCCTCGATCTCCAGGTTCCTAGTCGGACGCTCTACCACTGAGTTAAAGGGAAATTCCCTCTTGCTCGAAGCTAGAAGGCGACCTTAATCCTATATATACAATTAAAACCTGCCACACTACTCCCCCCTTTTTAAATGTGTTCGCCCTCAAACACCACAACCCAGGTTCTAACTCCCTGTCACCACAGGGAGGGCCACGGACACCATTTGTAACAGGAAAGAGAATAGTGTGCTTCCACCGGGGATCGAATCCTCGATCTCCAGGTTCCTAGTCGGACGCTCTACCACTGAGTTAAAGGGATATTCCCTCATGCTCGAAGCTAAAAGGCGACCTTAATCCTATATATACAATTAAAACCTGCCACACTACTCCCCCCTTTTTAAATGTGTTCGCCCTCAAACACCACAACCCAGGTTCTAACTCCCTGTCACCACAGGGAGGGCCACGAACACCATTTGTAACAGGAGAGAGAATAGTGTGCTTCCACCGGGGATCGAATCCTCGATCTCCAGGTTCCTAGTCAGACGCTCTACCACTGAGTTAAAGGGAAATTCCCTCTTGCTAGAAGCTAGAAGGCGACCTTAATCCTATATATACAATTAAACCCTGCCACACTACTCCCCCCTTTTTAAATGTGTTCCCCCTCAAACCCCACAACCCAGGTTCTAACTCCCTGTCATCACAGGGAGGGCCACGAACACCATTTGTAACAGGAAAGAGAATAGTGTGCTTCCACCGGGGTTCGAATCCTCGATCTCCAGGTTCCTAGTCAGACGCTCTACAACTGAGCTAAAGGGAAATTCCCTCTTGCTCGAAGCTAGACGGCGACCTTAATCCTATATATACAATTAAAACCTGCCACACTACTCCCGCCTTTTTAAATGTGTTCGCCCTCAAACACCACAACCCAGGTTCTAACTCCCTGTCATCACAGGGAGGGCCACAAACACCATTTGTAACAGGAAAGAGAATAGTGTGCTTCCACCGGGGATCAAATCCTCGATCTCTAGGTTCCTAGTCGGACGCTCTACCACTGAGTTAAAGGGAAATTCCCTCTTGCTCGAAGCTAGAAGGCGACCTTAATCCTATATATACAATTAAAACCTGCCACACTACTCCCCCCTTTTTAAATGTGTTCGCCCTCAAACACCACAACCCAGGTTCTAACTCCCTGTCATCACAGGGAGGGCCACAAACACCATTTGTAACAGGAAAGAGAATAGTGTGCTTCCACTGGGGATCAAACCCTCGATCTCCAGGTTCCTAGTCGGACGCTCTACCACTGAACTAAAGGGAAATTCTCTCTAGCTCGAAGCTAGAAGGCGACCTTAATCCTTATGTGTACAATTAAAACTTGCCACACATATATACACGTGAAGTATCCATGTGCAGCGATGTAGTCAAATTATCTAGAAAAAAGTAAGAAAATGCATCAAATATCCAGAAAGAATAGATAACATGCACGTATTTCCATTGAATTTACCACAACTTAGCACAAAGTCAACAAGGCTGACTGAAGATGGGTTAAAAGCATGTGTAGTAGAACTGGACCTGGGTGATCGTCGACGCCGACCAGGTAGCTCAATTGGTAGAGCGTCCAAGGGCGTAGCATCCATAGAAAAATAAAGTCTGGGCTTACACATGAAAAATCTGTGTATACCAAATGTCTAACAATGACAATTTAACAATAACAAAAGATGACATCATGTAATCAAGATAATAATATTATTTGTATTTAATCATTTACTAAATACGTATAATACTATAACATCCTTTCCGGAATCATGTTTGTCTATTACTTCCAATCCATTTTTTCCGGTGTTATGTTGTGGTCCGGTAAATTACAAACATCAATTGACAAAATGAAGAAAGCAGCTAATACTTCCACGTCAAAATAGTAAAAAATACTATCATAAATTGTCTCTCTTGAACTTTAAATGGTCGTAACGCTTTCTCTGGGATAGAATATCAAGCTTATCTTTTCCTAAATAATTACCACCATCTACTTTCATTTTCTGATGGATTGTACAATTTTTACCCGATACTTAAAAACAAAATATCTGAAATAAAGCCACACGAGACTGAGTCGTCCCTTGAGAAAAGTGTTTTTGAAAAACTGTGCAGGCAGAAAGCATATCATACATTTGTACGTTTTCCACTAAAGATGCACATATGGTTTGCGTTGCATACCTCAGTCATTCCTACAGAAGACAAAGGATTTAGAAGAATTTGCTATATTGTTTCCTCTATTGGGCCCCGTCCCTCTGCCCCCCAGGAGGGCCACACTCACTATTTATATAAAATTGAGTCCCTTTTGACTTAAAGGATGCTCCAGACCAAATTCAGATGAAATCCCTTAATCCCATGGTAGAAGAAGGATTTTAAAGATTTACCTCTACTTCCCCTATTGGGCCCCGCCTCTCTTTGCCCAGGGGGGCCACACCCACCGTTTATACAAAATTGAGTCCCCTTGGCCCAAGGATGCTCTTAGACTAAATTAGGACAAAATCCTTTTTATTCCTAGGTAGAAGAAGTATTTTAAAGGTTTTACCTCTATTTCCCCTATTGGCCCCGCCCCTCTACCCTCAGGGGTGCCACAGCCATCGTTTATACAAAACTGAGTCCCCTTGACCTAAGAATGTTCCAGACCAAATTAAGTAAAAATCTGTTAAAGGAAAAGTTAACAGACGGACGGACACTGCGGTATGGCATAAGCTCACCATGGTCCTTCGGACCAGGTGAGCTAAAAATGCATTATATTATCACTGCTTCAGTATTTTTGTAATACATATCTTGTGGGAAAACAGGGATAACAAAAAATCGTAACTTCCTGTGCTATTGTAATATTGTCAATGGAAACTATAATGCTCATTTATTGTCTAATACTGCGAACTTAAAATGACATCCGAACCAACATACCATGTACTCAGTACCGACATACCATGTACTCGAAACCAATCAACATACCATGTACTCCGTACTGACATATCATGTACTCCGTACCAACATACCATGTACTCTGTACCGACATATCATCTACTCCATACTGACATATCATGTACTCGGTACCAACATATTATGTACTGCGTACTGAGATATCATTAACTCCGTACTGACATATCATGTACTCTGTACCGACATACCATGAACTCTGTACAGACATATCATGTACTGCGTACTGAGATATCATTTACTCCGTACCGACATATCATCAACTGGACCGTACCAACATACCATGTACTCCGTACCAACATACCATGTACTCCGTACCAACATACCATGAACTCTGTACGGACATATCATGTACTCCGTACCACCATACCAGGTACTCTGTACCGACATAACCATGAACTCTGTACCGACATATCATGTACTCTGTACCAACATACCATGCATGTACTCTGTACCGACATATCATGTACTCCATACTGATATATCATGTACTCTGTACTGACATACCATGAACTCTGTAAGGACATATCATGTACTCCAAACAGACATACCATGTACTCTGTACCGACATATCATGTACTCCGTACCTTCATATCATGTACTCCGTACCAACATATCATGTACTCCAAACAGACATACCATGTACTCTGTACCGACATATCATGTACTCCGTACCGACATACCATGAACTCTGTACAGACATATCATGTACTGCGTACTGAGATATCATGTACTCTGAACTGACATACCATTTACTCCGTACCGACATATCATGACCTCCATACTAACATATCATGTACTCCGTACCTTCATATCATGTAGTCCGTACCAACATATCATGTACTCCGTACCTTCATATCATGTACTCCGTACCAGCATATCACATACTCTGTTTCGACATACCATGAAATCTGTACAGACATATCATGTACTGCGTACTGAGATATCATGTACTCTGAACTGACATACCATTTACTCCGTACCGACATATCATGACCTCCATACTAACATATCATGTAATCCGTACCGACATACCATGTTCTCCTTACCGACATACCATGTACTCCATACTGACATATCATGTACTCTGTAAAGAAATATCATGTACTCCGTACCAACATACCATGCATGTACAAACATACCATGTACTCTGTACGGACATATCATGTACTCCGTACTGACATACCATGTACTCTGTACCGACATAACATGTACTCCGTACCAACATATCATGTACTCCGTACCAATATCATGTATTCCGTACTGACATATCATGTACTCTGTATGGACATATCATTTACTTCGTACCGACATACCATGTACTCCATACTGACATATCATGTACTCTGTAAAGAAATATCATGTACTTCGTACCAACATATCATGTACTGCGTACTGAGATATCATGTACTCTGAACTGACATACCATGTACTCCGTACCGACATATTATGAACTCCATACTAACATATCATGTAATCCGTACCGACATACCATGAACTCTGTACAGACATATCATGTACTCTGTACTGTCATATCATGTACTCCGTACTGACATATCATGTATCTGTACTGACATATCATGTACTCTGTACGGACATATCATTTACTCCGTACCGACATATCATGTACTCCGTACTGACATATCATTAAAGTAAATAGACAATCAGTTCAGGGAAACAAAGATAGGATTTTCAACGACACAGATATTTGCACCGGAGATGCTGACCAAACAAATTTTAAGCTGAGTTTTCTTTCCGTTTCATTTCATTTGCTTTTATTTATTTGTGATACATATACATTTGTACACGTTCTTAATATCATTTACCTCATTCTACTTTATTGTGTTTTTAATTTCAATTTTATTCACTTAAATATCATTTCTTCGTTTCTGTTTCTGACAAGATGTTACCTTATTTTGCTTCGTCTGGATATAATCTTTACGCCAAATCAGCTTATGTATACCTCAAAGAGATGCAAGATCTTGACAAAAATCATTGATCAGTTCATGCAAAGTTCCAGGAGAGCCTTCATGTCATCAGAAGAAGTGACATAACCTCTATTTTGGCATTGGCATTCCTCGCTGAACTAAACCCTGCAAGACTCTTCCCTGAGAAACATTGAAACAGGTGTGGTAGCAGACAAAAATGAAAACGCTGACAGAGCGAAATATGTCGGGACTAAGGTGGTACAGTCCTTAGCTGGAAACAGAATCCTTGACTTGAGTTTCAAAAAGTCTAACTATATACATTGTCACCATGAACGCAAAGACCATGAGTGTCAAAATAGACGGAGACGTTGTTCAGGTCGACCCACAACTACTGTCTCAGCGTCTTACAACAGCAGCACACAGTCAATCTGATGAAATATCAGAGGTGTTCAAATATGAAATATGTAGTTTTCCGTCAAGCTTGTTGCAAGAGGCTGGTCTCACAAATGTTCTGGACGGAAGTTCCCTCTAACAGCGTTTTCCATGGATGACGGGTGACTCCTTTCCGACCATATGCCAAACATAAGTCAAATATGTACGGCAACAATATAGCGATGCCATTGTGGTTTTTGATGGCTATCCTCAAGGGCCTTCAACCAGGGATGTCAAGCACATACGACAAATGAAAGCGACAGTCCAACAGAAGGTCAATTTCACAGACGGCATGCCATGCAAATGAAAATAGAGACATTTCTAACCAGTATTGACAACAAGCAAAACTTTTATCAACCTTCTAAGCCAGAAGCTTCGTGACAGCGGCTGTACCACCGTTCATGCTGAGGGATATGCAGACAAATTGATTGTGACAACAGCGGTTGCGTGTTCATCCATAAAGACTTGTTCTGATTGGAGAGGATACAGACCTGCTTGTGCTGTTGTGCTACCATGCTGATATTAACGCATACAAGTTGTACTTCCGGTCAGAGATACACTCCCAACTTACCAAGATCTGGGATATCCAGAAAACAAAGTCTGTACTTGGACAGGAACTGTGTCAGTTACTTCCGGTCATTCACGCCATGACAGGATGCGATACAACGTCTAGACTGTTTGACATTGGCAAAGGCGCAGCGTTGAAAAAAATCCGCACCCATCCATATTAATAGGGACTTGCCGAAAACTTCATTTGCAATGATTCAAATGTGAATGCGTTAGTAAAAGCTTGAGAGGAAATCATTGCGTTTCTATATGGGGGTATGATGCATGAGGGTCTTGATCTTCTGAGGTTTCACCTGAAAGACAATCACTTCTACAATGTTTTACGAGTTTAACGCCTACTTCAGATGCTGCGACATTTCACAGTAAGCGAGTGTTTCTGCAATGCATTCAGTGGGTTACGACTGATTGTGATGCGAAGGGAAATTGCACGCAACAAAATCAAACCTATCGCATGCGCTGGAACAATTGCTAAAGATAATTATATACTTAATATATAGTGTATGCACTTTCGAGGATTGGACGACAGATTGTATATACCGCCCGATAGAGAGGCATTAGTGACACTAAATTACTACCATTAACAAGCAATACAATTAATTTTCTTTAGTATAATCAGTAAATCAATATGGTATACCCTATTATTATAAAACTGAGCATTGTTTTATCTTCAATTTGCAATATCATGTACGGGTGTAGGTAGTTTAATTAAACATCTATCGAGAAAATTGTGCTTAAATCCATCTATATACAAATATTGGCTAAGATTTCACCAGTTTTAAATACTATTCTTGTCTGTTTACGTCTCTATATTTGATTTTTATGTTGTTACAACATTCAATATGTAAAAAGAACACAAGAACAACTCAAATGCAACTTTTTTATTTAATTTGTATTTTTATCATCATTTTATGCTCAAATATCTATAATTTTGCAAGGGGAGATAATTATTGTCTTTTGATGACGTCATCAATCAACAAATTAGATAGAAGTTAATATATTAAGAAAGAAGGTTACCATACCTTTAAACTGCTATTATATCATATTTTAGTAAGTTGATAATTTAATGAAGAAGATATACAGACGAATAGTGTACCCCTACCCCCTAATATAAGCTAAATTTGTATTGGCACCGGGTGGGTATGATATTGGCAATTTTGAGCACTTTTTTTTTTACTGAAAACCTGATATTTTGTATATGTTGTTCACTATGTATTCAAGACTAGAAAAAATATAAGAATACATTTTATGTTCTATTTTTGTCTATTTTATTGGCTAATTTTACTGGACTATAACTGGTGTGAACAGGAAACTTGTATAAACATGACCTTCAACTACGTCATAATAAATACATGTTTATATTTAAACAGGAAACCTGTATAAACCCTTCATTCAACTGTGGTATAATAAATACATTTTTATATTTATACCTGTGTAAACAGGAAACCTGTATAAACCCTACCTTCAACTACGTCATAATAAATACATGTTTATATTTATACCTGTGTAAACTGTTGAGGAAACCTGAATTAACCTGACCTTCAACTGCTTCATAATAAATACATGTTTATATTTATACCTGTGTAAACAGGAAACCTGTATAAACCCGACCTTCAACTACGTCATAATAAATACATGTTTATATTTATACCTGTGTAAACAGGAAACCTGAATGAACCTGACCTTCAACTGCTTCATAATAAATACATGTTTATATTTATACCTGTGTAAACAGGAAACCTGTATAAACCCGACCTTCAACTACGTCATAATAAATACATGTTTATATTTATACCTGTGTAAACAGGAAACCTGAATGAACCTGACCTTCAACTGCGTCATAATAAATACATGTTTATATTTATACCTGTGTAAACAGGAAACCTGTATAAACCCGACCTTCAACTACGTCATAATAAATACATGTTTATATTTATACCTGTGTAAACAGGAAACCTGAATGAACCTGACCTTCAACTTCGTCATAATAAATACATGTTTATATTTATACCTGTGTAAACAGGAAACCTGTATAAACCCGACCTTCAACTACGTCATAATAAATACATGTTTATATTTATACCTGTGTAAACAGGAAACCTGAATGAACCTGACCTTCAACTTCGTCATAATAAATACATGTTTATATTTATACCTGTGTAAACAGGAAACCTGAATGAACCTGACCTTCAACTTCGTCATAATAAATACATGTTTATATTTATACCTGTGTAAACAGGAAACCTGTATAAACCTGACCTTCAACTACGTCATAATAAATACATGTTTATATTTATACCTGTGTAAACAGGAAACCTGTATAAACCTGACCTTCAACTACGTCATAATAAATACATGTTTATATTTATACCTGTGTAAACAGGAAACCTGAATGAACCTGACCTTCAACTACGTCATAATAAATACATGTTTATATTTATACCTGTGTAAACAGGAAACCTGTATAAACCTGACCTTCAACTACGTCATAATAAATACATGTTTATATTTATACCTGTGTAAACAGGCAACCTGTATAAACCCTACATTCAACTATGTTATAATATATACATGTTTATATTTATACCTGTGTAAACAGGTAACCTGTAAAAACCCTACCTGCAACTTAGTCATAATAAATACATGTTTATATTTATACCTGTGTAAACAGGAAACCTGAATGAACTTGACCTTCAACTACGTCATAATAAATACATGTTTATATTTATACCTGTGTAAACAGGAAACCTGAATGAACCTGACCTTCAACTACGTCATATTAAATACATGTTTATATTTATACCTGTTTAAACAGGAAACCTGTATAAACCCTACATTCAACTATGTTATAATATATACATGTTTATATTTATATCCTTGTAAACAGGAAACCTGTATAAACCCTACATTCAACTATGTTATAATAAATACATGTTTATATTTATACCTGTGTAAACAGGAAATCTGTATAAACCCTACATTCAACTATGTTATAATATATACATATTTATATTTATACCCGTGTAAACAGGAAACCTGAATGAACCTGACCTTCAACTGCTTCATATATATATACATGTCTATATAGCTAATATTTATACCTGTGTAAACAGGAAACTTGTATAAACTGGACATTCAACTTCTGGTAATGTTTACACGTTGATGATGTACCCGAGAACCTGTGAGTGAATGCTAACACGACTTTTGATTATGGCCTACTATATATACGTGTATGTATCTTAAATCTGTATAAAGAGATAATCTGTATAGTTCCGATATTTAACTACCTCCTAATGTATATATACTTAAACAATAACTGGTTGCCTGGATGCGGGTTTTATGGTAGATTTGCCAGAGGCCACTTGTAATTATATCAACAATAATTACATCCAGACAACCAGGTATTTTTTATATTTACATATTTTTCTTTTTAAGACATATTCCTACAAAAACAATTTGCCCTGTCTCAAAATACATTTCAGGCGGCCATTTTGTTTGTTTACATATTCCTACACCTGAAACAGGCAGTTGTAATTATAGTCGAGCAGTTGTAATTATAGCCTATATAATTGCACTTGCCCTCTAACACTGTTGTAATGGGACGGCGGGGGGGCAAATGTAAATATATATATATAAAACAAAGCATGAAGACTACATTACTGTAAAACAAAACACCAAGACTACATTACTACAGGAGGAACAAAACTCTTTACCGATATATATATATATATATATTGTTTTAGATACAATTATTTTATGTACTTACAACTCTTTAATCATAAAAGCTAAATAGCTTGAACATTTCAGTATTGACTGTATATTTTCGAATTGTATTGTAAGTTCTTTGTTGTAGATTGTTTGTTTTTAGTTTTAGAAGGCCTTCGCCCTGTTACTACAAGGGAGCACGCTATATTTTCCATAAGTGACCAGCTCCGTCTAAGATGTGAGGAAAGACACTCCACTCTGTATTTGACTTCCACAGAGGATGAACAGGTTCTATCGGTAAAGTCTGATGACCGATGTTTCTCACGTGCCTTACGAAACTACTGTCCGGAGACTCCCGGGAGGAGGGTTCCTAACATTGTACACTATATTTGGTTTGGCATAAAGAATATGACATTTTATCAATTAGTGAGTTTCCTCAGCGTCCAAAAATTCCAGAAACCATGTGTGATTCTTGTGCATGGAAACGTTGTTCCCATTGGACCTTACTGGAGACATTTGGTTCATAATGCGTCCAATATCGTCCACGTGAAAATGACACCTCCATATCGTGTAACGAATGGCCACATTCTTCGTACCATGACCCACAAATCCAACATTGCGAGACTGATGGTGCTACAAGGTAACAGTTTCAATAATTTCCTTCACACTGTATTTATTAGGTCACCTGAGACAAAGTCTCAAGTGACCTATTGCAATCGCCTTTTGTCCGGTGTCATACATAAAATGTACCTCCTGCTTAAATAGTATCCGAAAAGTAACCCCCCCCCCAGTATAAAAGTACCCCCTATGAAAAAAAAATATGTTTCAAAATTTTCTATCAATAACAGTTCAGAAGTTGATCAGAAGGTTACAGTTGCATGTTAATTCACCCCTACCCCACCAATCCCCACCCCCGGGGCCAGAAAATTATGCCAAAATAATTCTCAATCACTGGACACAAGTCTGGGGAGTCAAGTAGAAACATTTACAGTTATGTTGTAGTCATTACCCAACCTCTCTTCAACTCTCCAACCCCCGGATAATTTTTATACACCAAACCAAAATGTACCCCCCTATGAAAAAACGATTTTTCTCTTTTTTTTATGTAATTGAGTTCAGAACTTGAACAGGACATTACAGGGGAATAGTAATCTACCCCTACTCAATTCCCCAGCCCCCGGATACTTTTTTTACCCTGACCAAAAAGTACCCCCCTATGAAAAATCTCATATTTCTGTATTTTTTATACAATTGACTGCAGAATTTGAACAGGACATTACAGGTGAATATTTATTTACCCCTACCCCACCAATCCCCACCCCCGGGGCCCGGAATTTATGCCAAAACAATTTTTAATCACTGGACACAATAAGGATTGGGGAGTCATGTAAAAACATTTAGTTATGTTATAGTCATTACCCAACCTATCTTCAACTCCCCACCCCCCAGATACTTTTTTTACGCTCGACCAAAATGTACCCCCGGATACTTTTTATACCCTGACAAAAAAGTACCCCCCTATGAAAAATCTCATATTTCTGTTTTTTTATACATTTAAGTGCAGAACTTGAACAGGACATTACAGGGAAATATTTATCCACCCCTACCCCACCAATCCCCACCCCCAGGGCCAGGAATTTATGCCAAAATAATTTTTAAACACTGGACACAATAAGGATTGGGGAGTCATGTAAAAACATTTAGTTATGTTATAGTCATTACCCAACCTATCTTCAACTCCCCACCCCCCAGATACTTTTTTTACACTCGACCAAAATGTACCCCCGGATACTTTTTATACCCTGACAAAAAAGTACCCCCCTATGAAAAATCTCATATTTCTGTTTTTTTATACAATTAAGTGCAGAACTTGAACAGGACATTACAGGGAAATATTTATCCACCCCTACCCCACCAATCCCCACCCCCAGGGCCAGGAATTTATGCCAAAATAATTTTTAAACACTGGACACAATAAGGATTGGGGAGTCATGTAAAAACATTTAGTTATGTTATAGTCATTACCCAACCTATCTTCAACTCCCCACCCCCCAGATACTTTTTTTACACTCGACCAAAATGTACCCCCGGATACTTTTTATACCCTGACAAAAAAGTACCCCCCTATGAAAAATCTCATATTTCTGTTTTTTTATACAATTAAGTGCAGAACTTGAACAGGACATTACAGGGAAATATTTATCCACCCCTACCCCACCAATCCCCACCCCCAGGGCCAGGAATTTATGCCAAAATAATTTTTAAACACTGGACACAATAAGGATTGGGGAGTCATGAAGAAACATTTAGTTATGTTATAGTCATTACCCAACCTATCTTCAACTCCCCACCCCCCAGATACTTTTTTAACACTCGACCAAAATGTACCCCCGGATACTTTTTATACCCTGACAAAAAAGTACCCCCCTATGAAAAATCTCATATTTCTGTTTTTTTTATACAATTAAGTGCAGAACTTGAACAGGACATTACAGGGAACTATTTATCAACCCCTACCCCACCAATCCCCACCCCCAGGGCCAGGAATTTATGCCAAAATAATTTTTAAACACTGGACACAATAAGGATTGGGGAATCATGAAGAAACATTTACAGTTATGTTATAGTCATTACCCAACCTATCTTCAATTCCCCACCCCCCGGATACTTTTTATACACCCGACCAAAATGTACCCCAGATACTTTTTATACCATGACCAAAAAGTACCCCCCTATGAAAAAATGATTTTCCTCTTTTTTTTTTTTCATTTATGTTCAGAATTTGATCAGGATGTAACAGTTGAATATTTATCCACCCCTATCTCACCAATCCCCACCCCCGGGCCAGGAAATTATGCCAAAATAATTTTTCAACACTGGACACAATAAGATAAGGTTTGGGGAGTCATGTAAAAACATTTAGTTATGTTATAGTCATTACCCAACCTATCTTCAACTCCCCACCCCCCAGATACTTTTTTTACACTCGACCAAAATGTACCCCCGGATACTTTTTATACCCTGACAAAAAAGTACCCCCCTATGAAAAATCTCATATTTCTTTTTTTTTATACAATTAAGTGCAGAACTTGAACAGGACATTACAGGGAAATATTTATCCACCCCTACCCCACCAATCCCCACCCCCAGGGCCAGGAATTTATGCCAAAATAATTTTTAAACACTGGACACAATAAGGATTGGGGAGTCATGTAAAAACATTTAGTTATGTTATAGTCATTACCCAACCTATCTTCAACTCCCCACCCCCCAGATACTTTTTTTACACTCGACCAAAATGTACCCCCGGATACTTTTTATACCCTGACAAAGAAGTACCCCCCTATGAAAAATCTCATATTTTTGTTTTTTTTATACAATTAAGTGCAGAACTTGAACAGGACATTACAGGGAAATATTTATCCACCCCTACCCCACCAATCCCCACCCCCAGGGCCAGGAATTTATGCCAAAATAATTTTTAAACACTGGACACAATAAGGATTGGGGAGTCATGAAGAAACATTTAGTTATGTTATAGTCATTACCCAACCTATCTTCAACTCCCCACCCCCCAGATACTTTTTTACACTCGACCAAAATGTACCCGCGGATACTTTTTATACCCTGACCAAAAAGTACCCCCCTATGAAAAATCTCATATTTCTGTATTTTTTATACAATTGAGTGTAGAATTTGAACAGGACATTACAGGTGAATATTTATCTACCCCTACCCCACCGATCCCCACCCCCGGGGCCCGGAATTTATGCCAAAACATTTTTTAATCACTGGACACAATAAGGATTGGGGAGTCATGTAAAAACATTTAGTTATCAGTGCTCCAGATAACTTTTGAACATGTGGGTTTTTCACCCCTACCTCTCCAAAGTGTTGGGGTGAAAACTTAAATTTTAAACCATGAAGTGCTGTAAAAGCAACGTTACCTGAAAATGTTGAAATAAGATGAATAATTTGTATGTGTTATTCTTATAGTATACGGTTAAGAATGACTCAAATTCATATTTTTGTGTTGTCTTGACATGTGGTATTATTTTTCCATTTCACTGTGATTGTGTTTAAATGTTTAAACCCAAAACTCAATGAGTTGCATATTTTTTTCGTTTGAATAGTACACATATCCTTCTTCGTTTTTTATCATTCCATATTCGAACAGCCCTTCTTGGCTCAAAGTCAGTTCAGGTCCTAACATGTTGATTTTCATCAATGTATTGACAGTTGCTGCTTTGAGAGAGCATCTTAACCGTGACTTTAGGCGGTTTTGCACACTGAATGATCGTTCACATTCTATTGATGTTATACACAAGGTTAATGCAATTTGTGCTAAAACAGAAAAGTTTGGAATCATTTTTGAATGAAGTAAAACTACCCGCCGATTGTTGACATTTTGATAGCGCCATAATTTAATTCTCTCTCGTGTTAGCGTTTGTAACAGGAGGCATTGATATGCAAGCGTCTCGGTGACTCACTGTAAGCGTATTATAATATGCTAAATTGGACCCGGAGACTGACGCAATGTTCCGGATTTTGCTTGCGTGAATTAAGCAAGTTCATTTTTTTCTTTTGCGTAATTTGTGAAATATCGTACGTGAATACGCATTCACGCAAGCTATCTGGAGCACTGGTTATGTTATAGTCATTACCCAACCTATCTTCAACTCCCCACCCCCCAGATACTTTTTTTACACTCGACCAAAATGTACCCCCGGATACTTTTTATACCCTGACAAAAAGTACCCCCCTATGAAAAATCTCATATTTCTGTTTTTTTTTATACAATTAAGTGCAGAACTTGAACAGGACATTACAGGGAAATATTTATCAACCCCTAGCCCACCAATCCCCACCCTTGCATGCTTAGATGAAGGACTACCAAGTTTATTCAAATGAATGACCTTGACCAACGTTCAAGGTGACAGGGGTCAAATGTCTTAAAATCTTCAAACAACTTCTCAATAACCAAAAGGCCCAGGGTACTGAAATTGGGCCTGTCGCATGCTGGGATGAAGGTCTACCAAGTTAGTTCAAATGAATGTCCTTGATCCACTTTCAACTTATGTCCTTGTTTGACAATCAAGGTCACATGCATCATATGTTTAAATCTTTTAATAGGTTCTTATGAAATCTTAAGATTACAAGTGTGAGATTAATACCAGGTGAGCGATGCAGGCCCATTGGGCCTCTTGTTTTCTTATTGAATCAGAATTGTTCTTGAGAAACATTGCATGAAAATGACCTATCTATAAATACTGCCAATGTGATGGTAAAGAGTATGTCCTTTTATTCCAACTATTTCTCCAAAGCAATGTTGTTTATTTAGTTTGTTAGTTCATTTATATACAAGTTAAATTCTCTGTAGTTGTTCTAGAGACTTGTTTTCTAAACTGATTATCATCAAACTTCTTGTCAATCATATATGAGAATGCAGCATAAAACAAGTTATCAATTTTATCAATTCATGGTTGCTTTTAGTTGATTGGTAGGGCTAAACATTTGTGTTTTGAGTTTTTTCAATTACTTTTTGAATTTTTTTTCTGAACAGATGTTGACCAATTGTCATACAATTATCAAGTATAGGTATAAAAATACACAGAGGTATTTGTATCCTAGACACTGCCTTTCATCTTCGAGATCTAAACATAAAAAAACATACGTTTCATTTTTAGCTCACCTGGCTCGAACGGCCAAGTGAGCTTATTCCCATGCCGCAGCGTCTGTCGTCCGTCATCCGTCAATTTTTTCCTTTAAAACGCTACTTGTCCTGAACGGCTCAAAGGATTTTGACCAAATTTGGTCTGGAGCATCATTGGCCAAAGGGGTCTCAGTTTTGTATAAACAGAGGGCATGGTCCCCCTGGGGGCAGAGGGGTGGGGCCATATAGGGGGAGAATAGGTAAATCTTTAAAAATCTTCTTCTTCTCAACCAAAATTTATTTTTGTTTATAATGTCAAATTATACTTTGAATATTACATGTTTATAACTTGATTGAAATTATAACCCTGAGTTGAAAATTTTGAGCCAGCCCTACCCCAAGCGCTGTAGGGTGGGGCCCAAAGGAGTCAGTGTGCTAAAATTTCTTCATTTTCCTTGTTTAGAATCAGAGGTGCTAGTTTTAAATAATTTTTAGTCTTAAATCTGTATGCTAGATATTGAATAAGGTGGTTTTATTGTTTTTTTGTCACATTGAATAATATTTCTGTTCGTGTTGAAAACAAAATCAACTCTCTGTATGAATATATCAGGTGACCGTTAAGACCCATGGGCCTCTTGTACTTGGTATTTTGGAGTCCAAAATTTATAGATAAACTTAACAATTAAAATTTACGCTTATAGAATTTATATTCACCTGATCATTTACTTGACAAAGACTCCAAATGACTTCTTCTACAGAATAATGTGTCCTTTTTACGGGTTTAAGGATCACTGTACTACGTCACTATGAATTGAAACCTTATTTGAGACATGAAGATAGCTTTGATAAATTATTTCTGAAAACTAAAACTTACCTTGCGGGACTTCAATTAAAACATAAAAAAGGTCAAATAGGAGTGTTTTGAGAATGAAAATGCAACATTGCCATATCAGGATTCAAACCAAAAACCTTTTAACGTCATGCTATCGCTCTAATTAACATAGCTACTACTACCTGATCAATGGAAGTACACGCATGTGGCACAGTTACAGAAAGGAGGCATGGTAGTCTAGTGGTAGGATGCTGGGCACGTGACCGAACGGTTAGGGTTTGAGTCACGGCATGGCACTGTGTTGTATCTTTGAGCAAGATACTTTACTCCGCTTGTTCCAGTCTACTCATCTGTAAACGAGTACGTATTTGGGCAGTGCTAGAATCGTATAATGCTAGCTGTGAGCGCCGAAAAGGCATCACCGGCTGTATGTTTCCCAGGGAAGTGACAAAGATATTGACTGGTTGCAAAGGCCTTATAACCACGGATGATAATTTGTGAACCGCTTTGAGACGACCTACACACTTTAAGATTGTGATAAAGCAGTATATAAGAACCTCAAATTAATATTAATTATTATTAAATCAAAAGTAAGGAGAGATTACTCTATCTGAAAACCTAGAGCGGGATTTTGCCTGCAGCGAGAAGGGATCTTTAATTTCTTGCAACAGCTAATTTTATTAAATGGCCTGTGTACCTTGCTGGTAAATGTATTCAAAAGCTCAAGTAGAGCCATGGACTAGGAAAATAGCAATTAGCCTGTCTGGTGTTTGAAGGTTATTGACATTCTTTGAATGCCTTTTTTGTTTTGTTTTGTTTTTGTGTCATCTGAAACGCGAGGCGACATAGGGGGCATCTTTGATTTCTATGACAATTTTGGCCGGATTGCAACGTAATCAGGGCTTATAGATTGGCTATTCCCGCCCGTCTGTCTGTCACTAAGGTTATTAATAAGAATGGTTAAGCTCAGTTTCCAAGTTATTGATTATTCCACATCAACTAAACTTGCATGGCTTGTGTATCTAAGGATGCTAATCACATGTGATGCTTCAGATGCTGCTTCTGACCTACATTTTCCGCTTGACGGACCAGGTTAAAAGGTTTGGTTGAGGTCAGGCCCCATCTGCACTAATGGTTCAGAAGATTGTTTTAGGTCACTTATCGAGTATTACTACTTGTCCTACATCAACGAAACTAGCATGGCTTAATTATGTATCTGAGGATGCTAATCACATGTGATGCTTCGGATGCTGCTTCTTACCTGCATTTTCCACTTGACTGACCAGTGAGGTTAAGAAGATTGGTTGAGGTTGGGCCCCATCCGCACTATGGTTAAAAAGATTGGTTAATAGGTCACTTACCAAGTAACTACTTGTCCTACATCAATAAAACTAGCATGGCTTAATTATGTATCTGAGGATGCTAATCACATGTGATGCTTCGGATGCTGCTTCTGAGCTTCATTTTCCGCTTGACTGACCATACAGGTTAAGAAGAATGGTTAAGGTCAATAACCAAGTAACTACTTGTTGTACATCAACTAAACTTGCATGGCTTATGTATCTAAGGATGCTAATCACATGTGATGCTTCAGATGCTGCTTCTGACCTACATTTTCCGCTTGACGGACCAGGTTAAAAGGTTTGGTTGAGGTCAGGCCCCATCTGCACTAATGGTTCAGAAGATTGTTTTAGGTCACTTACCAATTAGTAACAACTAAATTTCCATGACTTATGTATCTTTAAGGATGCTGATCACATACTATGCTTTACATGAAAATGTACTGGTGCAATCTGACAATATCTTGTTCAAGAAGTACTGGGCAGATATTTTAAGACATTCTTTTATAATATGAAAAGTGTTATTATTTAAACTGGAAGATTCCCACACATTTCCAAGACCAATTCTGTCTAATTCTTGTTTTACTCTCATTAACCAAATGTCATTTTTACAAAGAATATCATCATAGCATGACCTAAGAATACAATTCCCTACATTTCTCAGTTTTGTCCAATATTTAAATATACATATTTTTCTAACTTTTTGCATGGGGTATCTTCCAAGTTCATAATACACCGTAACATTACTAGTTTTATTATGTAATCCTAATATTTGTTTGCAGAATCTCACATGCCATTTTTCGATATCTGGTGCGGCATGGAAGCCCCAAACTTCTGCTCCATAACTTAAAAACTATTTACATAAGTATCAAAAACAGACAATTGAGTTTCTATGTTAAAATATTTTTTCTTACAAACATTTAATTATGCAAACAATGCTTTTCTCCCTTGGGCAGCAACTTGCTTTTGAGTTTGTCTAAATTTTCCATTAAAATTCAATACTACACCAAGGTAAATGAATTGATCAACAGCATCCAATTTATTTCCTTCGTAAAACCATATTTAATTTCCCCTTAATATCCCTCCGTTTCTAAACACGACAATTTAAGTTTTCCCAGTATTTACAGTGAAATCACATTTTTTTGTATAATTTGCAAGAGAGTCTAACATTGTTTGGAAACCCTCTGGTGTTTCAGATATAATCACCATATTATCTGCATACATAAGTAAAAACATATTGATATCCTGTATTTCAATGGATGGACAATTATCTGATAAAAACAGCATTTCACAATCATTAACATATATGGCAAACAAAAAGGTTGATAATATTTCCCTCTGAAATAATCCGTTTTCAATATCAAAAAATTCGGAGAGAGTACCATTATATTTAACACAACATTTCACACTTTTATATAATGATCTGATCACTTTAAGAAGTTTACCTTCAATACCTTCTTTTATCATTTATACCATAAATTCTGTCTGTTAATAAAATAGAACGCTTTTGTATAATCTAGAAAACAACAATAGAGACGTTTTTTTAGCTCACCTGGCACGAAGTGCCAAGTGAGCTTATGCCGTGGTGCGGCGTCCGTTGTCCGTCCATCGGTCCGTCAGTCGCTCCGTCAACTTTTCCTTTAAACAACTTCTTCTGAAGAACGGACAGGCCTAGAGTCATGATATTTGGCTGAAAGCTTCGTTGGTAGGAGCCCTACAAAGTTTGAGAACGAAAATGACCTTGACCTGTTTTCAAGGTCACAGGGGTCAAATATGTCAAA
>NW_018407883.1:1091991-1164985 GCF_002113885.1 Mizuhopecten yessoensis | reverse complement strand
AAGCAACTTCTGAAGAAGAATCAAAAAGCATAGAATCTTATAATAATATTTTGCTGGTAGTTTCAACAGATGGAGCCAACAAAGTTTGCGAGGGAAATATTTTTAGTGCAATATAATATTTAATGAGAATATTTTGCTATGACTGCTTAAATATTCAGGTGAGCGATACAGGCCCTCTTGGGCCTCTTGTTCTTTTTTAAAGTTCGATTCATTCGATTAATTAAAGATTGTAAAGCGAAAATGGCGTCTACAGTAGGAGAGTTTTTTCTAAATCCAAACTGGGCGTTATTATATTTTTATTTCAAACGATACATGGACAATATATTTACATTTACTTGTTCATGTTGCATTTTGAAATTAGAAAAGCATGATGTCTGCAAGAAAGCCAATCTTGGATTTGACAGTTTAAGTTTGTTATTGCTATTTGTAAGAACTGCATGACAAGATTGTTTCTCAGATTTGATACGTTACATAAGGTAACACTGGGTCCTTAGTTGAGTATGTTACTGTATGTTTTGATAATTAAAGTTGAAAATTTCTTCAACAAAATGCATTTAGTAGTGATAAGAATATGAATCCAACAAATACGACAAGAAAAAGCTCTTACTTAATGAGGTAACAAACTTGTGATTTTCGAATTAGTTTCTGGGGCCGAGATTGATTGTGACTGCAACACGTTCGTATGTATGCATACTTATTGAGGGTACGCACTTGTGATTGGCTAATTAGTTTCCGTGCAAAACTGCCCTACAAGTGTGTTGATTTCAACGAAATTCCTGATGCATACACATGTTGACATGTCGCAGGCTGTCGTCTCAAGTGAAATTGTTCTGTGCATATTTACACACAATTAATGAGGTAGCAATAAATGACATCTGATACATGCCCTGAATGCGGGGAATATAACTCCACAAACTTACTTGTTTGTTTCTTTTTTAGAACACGGTGGTATATACTTGGATCTCGACACTGTCCTGCTCCGTTCCCTGGATCCTCTGATGAACTACCCCGTCTCCATGAGTATGGAGTACAAGTCCAATCTTTGGAATGGCCTCATTGTAGCAGAACGAGACCCGCTCTTCATACGCCACTGGATAACTCTTTTCAATCAGCAGTACTATTATGCTCATAAAAAAAAGTTTGAATTTTCGCTGTTCCTACCAACATACATTGCCAAGGCGCATCCCTCCTGGATACATGTGGAAAACATGACCTTCTGTACACCAAATGGAAATCACTTACACATGATATATAAGGAAAATTTTGACTGGAAGGAAAACTACGCCATGCATCTATACATACGATATTATAAAGTACATGATGACTTCACAAGTGTACGGAGGCTGAACGCAACAATAGGTGCGCTCGCACGCTTGGTCCTGTACAGCACAAAAGACTTGTTAGAGGACTAGTTGTATTGTTGTGATCCTGAAGTCGAACGAGGGCTTCAAAAAACTGTTTGAGAATGAAAATGACCTTGACTTACTTTCAAGGTCACAGCGGTCAAATATGTCCACTGCCTTAAAAGACTTCTTCTGAAGAACTAAAAAGTGTAGAATCTTCATATTTGGCTGGTGGCATCCTGGGATAGATCCAGACAAAGATAAAGAATGAAAATGACTTTGACCCATTTCAAGGTTACAGCTGTCAAATATGTCAAACACTTCAAGCGACTTCTTCTGAGGAACTGAATCTTAATACTTGCCTGGTAACTTTTTTAGATTGAGCGTGACAAATTTTGCAAATGAAAATGACCTTGACCTACTTTCAGGGTCACAGGGGTCAAATTTGTCAAAAACATAAAAACGAATTCTTCTGAATAGTTGAAAGGCATAGAATCATATTATTTGGCTGCTGGCTTCTTGGGATCGAGCTCACAAAGGTTTGCAAAATAAAATGACCTCAACCTACGTATACTTTAAAGGTCACATAGGTCATTATCATTTCAAATGATTTGTTCTGAAGAACCAAAAGGAATGGATTCATTAGATTCGGCTGGTAGCTTCTTGGGATAGAGCCATCAAAGTTTGGGATGGAAAATGACCTTGATCTACTTACAAGGTCACAGGGGGAAATGAAGAAGGTCCAAAAAGTTTGAGAGTGAAATATTTGTAGTACAGTATAATATTTAATGGGAACATTTTGCTATGACTGCTTAAATAATCAGGTGAGTGATACAGGCCCTCTGGGCCTCTTGTTAAAGTTCTTATCCTTTTGGTGACATGATAAGTAAGTATTATATTTCACTTTGTTTACATGTTGATTTCTACATCACAATCTCAACAATGAATTTTAGCTACCTATATGAGTACCAATAATATTAATTTGGATGACCGTTAATATAAGGCCCTTGGGCCTCTTGGTTTTTTTACATTTTTTTCGACCGTCGTCCAACGGGTCATATTATGGTATTACACATACTGGTATTGCATACCAATATAGCTCATACAAGTTTGCATTTCAGAAGGTTATGTGCGTTTTTGTAGGAGTAATGCCCCTTTTATTGCCAAATCAGGGTATTGTGTAGTAAATGTATTTTTTAATCAATTCCTTACAAATTTTGTTGGTAATAATGTTCAACATATATAACAGGGTTTTCTGTCGAGTATCAACTTTTCACGTTTTGGCCTATCACACTTGACATAGCAGCGCTGTTCATCGTTTTTGCTATTAACCTTTGCTTGTTTACTCAATAACTCAATCAGTTATTTTTCAAATTTTGTCAAACTTTTGCTGGGATGTTTCAATACCTGAATGCATTGAATAAGTTCTTAAATCGTGATATTTAAATGCTATTCAGCAGGGTCTTGTCCTTGTTTCATTGCAGAGCTATGCTTTTCATTTCATTGCCAAATAAGGGCATTGTGAAGTTAATACAAGAACATTTTTATCATGTCTCGCCTATACAAAGTGGAAGCGAGACTTGGGGGTTTCTTTCAAACTTAAAGTCAAGTTCTACTGGGCCGATTGAACTGAAACTTTGTAGGAATGATCGACTTATGGTCCTGACAAAGTGTTGTTATTATTCGGGTCGATCAGAAATCCAATATGGACGACACGGCCGCCATTTTGAAAAACTATTTCAAAATTCAAGTCAAGTTCTACTGGGCCGATTGAACTAAAACTTTGTAGGAATGATCGACTCATAGTCCTGACCAAGTATTGTTATTTTTCGGGTCGATCAGAAATCCAATATGGCCGCCATGGCCGCCATTTTGAAAAACTATTTCAAAACTAAAAACAAATTCTAATAGGCCGATTTAACTGAAACTCGGTCTAGGAATGATCAGCTCACGGTCCTGACAAACTTAAGTTAACGTTATACTTAACTAGTTTGTACTCAAATTGGTACATATTTCAACAACAAAATTAAATACTGTAGGACTCAGGTGACTGTTAAGGCCCATGGGCCTCTTGTTTCTTATTATTCTTATTAAATAGAATTAAATGAAATTATACACATATTATCAGACTGTATTAAAATGCTATTATTAACTGTGGTGAATTAGATCAGTTTAGTAGTAATTGTGAAAAATGCTTGTACTGCATATACCTTTTAATGTAAGAAGCTGGTAATTTGGAGCACAAACCCGATCGGGGGGGACTATAACCTAAAAATAAATACAACTGGTAGAAATGGGATCGTCATATATTTGGTAGATATTAAGGAATATTTTCCAATTAGAAGTTAATGTGTCTCTTTTTATATTTGAATCAGGATCATGATAAAATTCTCTTTATGATTTTTTTAGGAAAACAGGGGCTCTCAATTACTTGCTTCACTAAATATATAAATACAATTTTGTTTGTGTGTTGAAACTGAATAGCCTTTGAAGCTTGCTTTGTTTTTTAATCCAATTGAGATGTTAAGGAAACGTTATGCTGTCATTGCACAGTTTAATCCCTATAACATATAGGTTGTAAACAGAATTTTCTGTCACTTAGTCAATATTTACTTTTTACTTTAATCTTTTATATTCACCTCCAGTTTTCATTAAATTATCCATGGTTGTTTCCTTTTGCCCCAGATTTGAAAATATGAATGTTTCAAATTTCATCTCTTGAGACTGGCTTTTGTGGTTCAACCTTGTGAGTTATAATCAACTTGAATGAAATTTTTCTGACTTCGGAGGCCATTTTACATTAGGTACTAAAAGCTTGCATGGGAATTTGCTTGACATGATGAAGTTTTCTAACATAGACAATTTATTTATAGAGAAAAAAAATGAACAAAAAAACAACTGTTACAGTCTAAAACAATGTTGACATGTTTCCTTTATATATATATTATTATAAATAGTTCAAAGGATGATTTTTAAGACATTGTTTTTTCTGCTTCTAGCTCAATAAGACCAGAAATTGCTTGCATCTTATCTTACTTATAGTTATCGACAATGTTTATAATTAGTGTAATTCTTGGTTTTTCCAAAGGCTCACTAAATGTCCTTTTTACTGTGTATGGATACATTTTGACTCATTTTTTCAGCATGTTAGATAGAAAAGACAATTCTGGAGATGTAAGCCCTGTTATAGACATTATGTATTATAGATAAAAGTGTATCCCTGTTGATCAACAAGACTGTGGCAACATGTTCACCACAGGGCAAACCTAACTTCATAAGCTGATAGGGTTATTGTGATGAAACAGGTTATCAGTGGTTATAAAAAGAAGCCATACAGGTTATCCGTGGTTATATCTAGAAGCCATACATGTTATCAGTGGTTATATATAGAAGCCATACAGGTTATCAGTGGTTTTAAATAGAGGCCATACAGGTTATCAGTGGTTATATATAGAAGCCATACAATATTGGGAATATTTTGAGTATACTACAGAATGTTAAGTAAGATCGTTTCCACTTCTGCCCCTGGCGGTTTCCTGATTTGTGGAGGAACGTCGACAGTGAGGCTGTTGGTGAATAGCCCAGGCATTATTGACAATGGTATGGACTGTCATTTTTTTCCCAAGTAAATGTTGTTTTTGTGGATGTGTGTTTTTGTTTTCTTTTTAGCTCACCATCATCTGATGATGGGCTATTCAAATCACCCTGCCTCCGTGGTCCGTCCGTCTGCCGTTCGTTGTCCGTCCTTAAACAATTCTTGTTATCGTTATTTCTTAAGAAGTACCAGAAGGATCTTTCTCAAATTTGATATGTACATGTAGGTTCCCATTGGACTCTAGTTTTTCAAAATGGCGGCCGTGGTGGCCATATTGGATTTCTGATTGACCCGAAAAATAACAAATCTTGGTCAGGGAGATGTCAATAACATTCCCATGAAGTATCAATATAATCCCTTTGCCAGTATTTTATCTTGCGTTGTAAATGTAAAATGTTTACGACGGACGACACTCGACGATGCACGAAGACGGGTAGCAATAGGTCACTTGAACTTAAGCTCAGGTGACCTAATAATTAAGGTTCAACATATACTACGGGTATTTTTTGTCGAGTTTCAACTTTCCGCGTTTTGACGTATCACACTTGACATAGTTACATTGTACTTAATTACACGATAACTCAAACAAATGTTCTCCAATTTTTAGGTCACCTGAGCTTTAGTTCAAGTGACCTATTGCTATCCGTCTCTGTCGGTCGTCGTGCGACATCCGTTAACATTTTACATTTCCAACTTAAGCTGAAATACTGTCAAAGGGATTTTATTGATACTTCATGGGAATGTTACTGACAGTTATTTTTCGGGTCGATCAGAAATCCAATATGGCCGCCAACGTTCTAGTTTTAGTAATAGCAACATTGACCACGAATGTGTAATTCCGAAACGCAAAATAGCTACGGCCATAAATACAGCACATTCACCAACAACACGGTGACAGTAAACACATTTATATCATATGTCACTACCTGCTTCCAATATATCAATACCCTTCCGAGGGTCTGATGGGCGTATAGTATCATGCTTCCGCTCGCGGTGCTCTTGTTATTTTATTCTGTGACACAGACTTTAAGTAAATGGTTCTATCAGATTCAAGAGTTCTACATTAGCCTGTAAATAGAGAGTTGTGATATAAAAATGAAAAGTGAAGAACAAACTGACCACATTATTATATGAAGTTTGATATCTATCTGATTATAATACTTCATACTTGAATTTCCTTTGTGCAGTCTTTAGATAATCGTAGTACTGTTTTATACCTGTACCAACCATGCCATGACTTGTTCCAAGACAAAGCTGTTCAAACTTTTTTGAAAATAATAGTTATAACAATAAAAACTCGGAGATATTGAAATACGTTGTTCTTTACTTTTATTGTGTTATGCAACACAATTCCGTTCCTCGAACCTGTTCTCCAAAATGCGTTACAAAGCATGTTAAAAGGGTGAATTTCAAACCCACCTAACTTACCTAACATGCATGTTAAAAATGTTGCAAATATCGATCTGGTGTTAAAATAGGATTGACATGGATATCGTGTAATTTCCTTGATGTATTCCTATTGATACAGTTAAAGCTATATGTGCCTTTAATGTGACATGGTGAGTTAATGATGTACCGGAGAGCCTTGACAAAGTACGAGTAGAACAAGACCTGGTGTTAAAATAGGATTAACATGGAGAGCCCTGACAAAGTACGAGTAGAACAAGACCTGGTTTTAAAATGGGATTGACATGGAGCGCCTTGACAAAGTACGAGTAGAACAAGGCCTTGTGTTAAAATAGGATTGGCATGGAGAGCCTTGACAAAGTACGAGTAGAACAAGGCCTTGTGTTAAAATAGGATTGACATGGAGAGCCTTGACAAAGTACGAGTAGAACAAGGCCTTGTGGTAAAATAGGATTGACACGGAGAGCCTTGACAAAGTACGAGTAGAACAAGACCTGGTGTTAAAATAGGATTGACATGGAGAGCGCTGACAAAGTACGAGTAGAACAAGACCTGGTGTTAAAATAGTATTGACATGGAGAGCTCTGACAAAGTACGAGTAGAAAAAGCCCTGGTGTTATAATAGGATTGACAACGAGAGCCTTGACAAAGTACGAGTAGAACAAGCCCTGGTGTTAGAATAGAATTGATATGGAGAGCATTGACAAAGAACGAGTAGAACAAGACCTGGTGTTAAAATAGTATTGACATGGAGAGCTCTGACAAAGTACGAGTAGAAAAAGACCTGGTGTTATAATAGGATTGACAACGAGAGCCTTGACAAAGTACGAGTAGAACAAGACCTGGTGTTAAAATAGGATTGACATGGAGAGCCCTGACAAAGTACGAGTAGAACAAGACCTGGTGTTAAAATAAGATTGACATGGAGAGCCTTGACAAAGTACGAGTAGAACAGGACCTGGTGTTAAAATAGTATTGACATGGAGAGCTCTGACAAAGTACGAGTAGAACAAGACCTGGTGTTTCGTTATGCGAATCTAAGTCGAATCCAAGTAATGTTACATCCTAAATTGTGAACCACAAGCCACTATGATGAGCATAAGCACACCATCGATCTTAGTACAAAATATATCGCACAAAGAAATAGCATCTTTCCCTTCGAGATCGTGGTGGAGACCATAATTGTGTCCCTAGTCTTCATCAACCTGCATCTTGGGAAACCGTGTGTTTTAAGTGTTTCTGTCAGTAGTCGGCATCTATCACGGGGGTCATGATGTTTGGAGCAAGCATGCGAGTTCCACATGTGAAGAGCGTATTTAGAGGAAGCAGGTGTGTTCTTCCAAGAAAGGAAAAGTTCACAATCTATAGTTCGTCTCCCTTATCGTACAGCTTAGTAGTAAGCCGTCCCTGTTGGTCATGTTCTTAGTAAACATCGAGGAAAGCAGTTCAATATCAACAGATTTTATTGAATTTTATTTCATAATATGATAATGATTTATAGAGGAATGCAGTTACTTTTTATCTATTAATTGAAGTTGAGAACCGGATTCAGACCACGTAGTCATTTCCATGCGGTCCAGTCTGAATACCAGACATTGCTGTAAAAATATATATACAAAATGTGTATACACACCAGTATAAATATTTATCTGCACAGTGACACTATACATATCAGCATCACTTTCACTGTAAATTTTGGTTGTGATTGAGATTACATATGAAATATATTCCCTTACAGAAATATTCAGTCTCTGGCACACTATTGCGGCGATATCGCCGCGTGTTCAGATTTCGTATGCAAATTAGGTTTCCGGCGATATCGCCAGAATATCGCCGCAGGTTTCTGGTGATGTTGTGACATACTCTAAAAGCCTCATTATGTTCTGGTGCGTTTGCGGCGATATCGCCAGAATGTCACCAGAATCTTCTGGTGCAGTTGCATTGCGGCGATATCACCAGAATGTCACCAGAATTGTCTGGCGCACTTGCGGCGATATAGCCAGAATGTTCCGATGCACCTGCGGCAATTGTGACTCACCCACTCTGTACGTCTTGGCAAGCAGGATTGGGATTCCAACAATAAAATATATGACAATATTGCGACAGGGTTGTGGAGTACATATAGTTTAGATAATAATTGGTTACAAAGTTCAACATATGGATTAATTCACAATGTGATATTCGTCAATAGTAGTTATCAATATAATGTTAATATAATGTATAATAATAAACTTTTTATAAGAAACAGTTCTGTATATTATAGAAGCAACATGAACTTCTGTACAAGTATTACAACAAGACCCAAAGCAAGATTTTGATATGATGTACGTACTACACTGCTAAATACATTTAGTAGAATTGTGTATGACACAATTTAAACTTAATCATATTGTTGTGTGTGAATACACAACAGTAATTCAGTTAAGATTTTACATGTTTTGTGACCATGGATTATATAAAACATAGAAGAAAACATATTCTACATTACCTCATAAGACTCAAGAGTGCTATCACTTTATCCAAAAAAGACTAAAGCCTCCTCAAGTTTCCCTTTCACCATGAGCTCTCGTTCATACATCAGCCATTTTGTGATTTTTGAATTTGGGGGTTAACTATATTTAGACAAGTTACAGGGGATCATGGAAATTCCTTATCTTTGGTGCACTTCTGGCGATATTCTGGCGACATTCTGGTGATATGAAATGTGTGCCAGCACATCACCATAATATTTTATCTGCGGTGCATTCTGGTGACATGAAATGTGTGCCAGAACATCACCAGAATGTCACCACTAGCGGCGATATTCTGTGCGCTTCTGGCAACTGTTCTGGCGAACTGATTTGTGCGCCGTGATATCGCCGCGAACTTGCTATTTCTGTAAGGGGTAGTTTGTCGAATAAAGTCAGACATATTTTGTAAAATGTATATGTTGATATCAGTGCTTCATATTTTATATACGTTTATTAGAGATTTTAGATTAAAATGATCATGGTTGTCAGGTATACCAACGTGTGAAATGATTTGTACTAATTGCATCATAATGTTATTAAAGAGTAGAAATTCAAATATAAAATGATATGCATTTACATTTTCATGTCAACATTTACATACTGGCTTGTCATGCAGATGATCCATATACAAGTCACTAATAAGGTTGCTAGAATGATTTCTCACCTGACAAACATAAGGAAAGCGGTGGAAGTTGGAGAGTGTGTGGTCTCCTTGATTGCTAGCTCTGGATGTCTCAGATTCTTTGTCAACCAAAATCCCCTAGGCTTATACGTACAAATATAAATAGAATAAGCTCTGGAGGGTATATAGGCCTACGATCGGTATAGTCAATGACTTTCTTGTTATTCAAATATCGTAAATTTTGCTTCCGGTACAGCGGGATGAAACAATTTACCCAACACCCCAAAACATCCAAAAGACATCCAGACAAGACGACACAAAAAAAACGCAGACGCCACTTAAATTATATTCAGTTAATATGATAATGTAGTTACCTAATTTTCTGCATCGGTAACCCTAATGAGTGCCTAGCAATTCGTTAAGTGACGTTTTGTAAAACAAATTCTGATTTATACAGTAAACGTTATCACCTAACTATATGCAAAACTTCAAGTTTTATCTGAAGTCTAGTGATAAATTGTCAATCGACTTCCCTTTTGATATTATTTAACATTATTTGCATCATTATCAAAATAAAAATGTCTTGACTGTAATCGAAGTAAATTGAATACAGTCAAAGTTTGGTATTCTACACAACATTTTAAAATATTCGTTATAAAATTTAGTTTTCTCATTACGTTTTTAGTAGTAAAACTTATATAAGAATGTTTGTTTAGATATAAGTTTTAAAAAGTGTGAATAAGATAACTATGTATACACTGATGACCATATTGTTCAAACAGCAATAAGGAGCAAAGCTTTCAAAATTAAAGAAGTCGAAACATTAAAAAGTCTTACAGGAAAAAAAACCCAATGTTTTCAGTTTAAACTATTCAAAACATTCATAATTCAACTATTTTCGTTTCCTTTTCCTTTCTATTCTATATATCAATTATTAAGTATATAATATATAATGTTAAACATTTTGTATATTGTTTTGTTGGGAGAGAGCCTAGTGAGTTCAGAGACGTATATTTACCATCGTATGGCATTGCAACTGTATAATCCTACCACATTCAGTTGGCATTCATATCGCCTATGAATGCCATGGACCGATTGTTGACGTCATCGTTATTATGACGTCATAATTGTTACGTTGGATACCACTGACCCTCCCTGGGCGATGGCTGTTCTATTAATTGAATAAGCATACACGATACATACGTTATTTAAACTAAATGTTGAATAATAGTAAATATAATTAAATTTTCTATGAGATGAAAGTAGAGGTAAAGTGAAGGGCCACTGCCCCTCCCCCTCCGGCCCCTCCCAAAACCTCGGGAAAACATTTCCCGCCACCCCCTCCCAAAACCACGGGAAATCATTTCCCGCCACTCCACCCCAATATCGCGGGAAATTGTATCAACCCACTCCCGACAGATCCAAAAAAGTATCTCCGCCCCACCGGTCCCTCCCAAAACCGCGGGAAGTTGTATAAGTATAGCCCACCATGCTACCACACCCAAAACGTACGGGTGTCGATTTAAATGTTCGTGTCAGAGGATTATAACTGCAAGATTCACAGAGCGAAACTGTACGTGTTGTACCAGCTATTTATTTTATCAACAATATACAACATAAAAACCCAATTACAGAGACACTACTAAATAAACTTGAAACATTTCACTAAAACACGAGACCGAAAACCATCGCCAAATTTTACCTAAGACGAAAAAACAATAAACCTAACACAAGCACACCGACCGTCAAATACAATAAAAATTATCAATCGTACCATTTGATCAAAACCCAAAACGTACGACAACGTTTCAGGTGTCGATTTAAATGTCTGGGTAAGAGGATAATTAAATGTCCAGTTTATTTCTCTGGAACCCTTTAGGTCACCGGGTGCTTTCCCTGCCGTTTTGAAAACCGCGCCAAATAAGAAAGCGCGCTAAACATTTCCCGAACTATTTGGAGACCCTAGTCAGAGATAAGAAGATTATTAAATGTCCAGTTTATTTCCACCTAGAGATCAGAGGATTATTAAATGTCGCTAGTCATGGTCCCAACTCCAAGGTCGGATGCAAATTCAATTGCTCATGAATCATTCTCCCATACTTACACACAACCCTTTTCCTAAGAAACAATCATTTAAAGTAACCGCTTAAAAACAACATCATTCTCCCATACTTACAAACCCACCCGTAAGAAACAATCATTTCCAAATAACCACCTAAAGCAACATCATTCTCCCATACTTACAAAACCACCCGTAAGAAACAATCATTTCCAAATAACCACCTAAAACAACATCATTCTCCCATACTTTCAAACCTACCCGTAAGAAACAATCATTTCAAAGAAACTAACTAAAAACAACATCATTCTTCCATACTTACACACAAACCTATTCGTAAGAAACACTCATTTCAAAGAAACCACCTAAAAACAACATCATTCTCCAATACTTACAAACCCACCCGTAAGAAACAATCATTTCAAAGAAACCAGAAAGATTAACTCTTTACCCTTTTTAAGTTAACCCTTTACCCTTTCTAGGATTACCCTCTACCCTTTATAGGCTTACCCTTTCTAGGTTAGCCCTCTCTAGTTTAACCCTTTACCCTTTCTAGGTTAACCCTTTACCCTTTCTGGGTTAACCCTTACCCTTTCTAGGTTAACCTTTTACCCTTTCTAGGTTAACCCTTACCCTTTCTAGGTTAACCCTTTACCCTTTCTAGGTTAACCTTTACCCTTTCTAGGTTAACCCTTTACCCTCTGTAGGTTAACCTTTTACCCTTTCTAGGTTAACCCTTACCCTTTCTAGGTTAACTCTTTTCCCTTTTAGGTTGACCCTTTCGTGTATTAGGGAGCGGACTGGTATTCCCTATATCTGGGATTAACCTTCATGTACATAATTACACTGCTGGTGGCTTCAAGAAACAATCAATGGAGATTTGAAATAGGAAGCATTCATTATAGATTTAGAAAATGGATTCAGAAAGGCAAACAAAGTGAACGTTCACAATACCTTTGTGTCAGATGAGCGCTCATCAGTGGTACTGTACTACATGTAAACGTTAAGATAGTGAAAATCGTTGTCAAAAGCACATATAGAAAACTAAGGAAAAAAGAAAGGATGCCCATAATCCAACTATAACATTAAATTAATAAACTATATTTTAAGCTAGCCTTTCATGTACAGATTGGCAAAATAAATTCGGGTTGAATGATTATAGCAGACCTCGGGAGCTGATTGCCGACAATGAAGAATAATGATCTTGTTAGGCAAAACCACCACTATGAACATAAGATCAGAAAGTATCGTATTTTCTTGCATACTAGACCAAAATATACGCATTTTAGGCGGTTCCGGAAAATTCTATCCGACCCACGGGTCTAGATCACTTACACGCGCAGACTGACGGGGGAATCATAGTGGCTTTTCGGGGTCACGCTATTGTTCGTGACGTATTTCATTGTAGTCACAAGCAATTGCCATCCGGGCTCCATATGCAAATGAGAAATGTGCGGACAGTTTACAAATTTACTAGAAAAGCAGCTGTTTTTACGGGTTTTAGGTAATAAGCAAGAAATAGAATCCATCCCTGATGTCAGGTAAGGATAAGGTTATTTAAACCCTCGGGATAAAAGTTTGAACAAAATACCCTCAGCAAAGCCTCGGGTCTCCTGCTCAATATTTTATCGCTTGGGTTTGAATAACCTTATCCATACCTCACAACAGGTGTGCCACCTCACTTGATGCTAAAACACAGATACTGTAACATAACAACCATCCACGACCATTTTATATTCCATCTGGGTTGTTGGAATGGTTTACCACTTGACCAATCTGCCCATTAGGCTTCATCGAATTTGTATGTAACCGATTTGCGTTCTTCTGGTAAAGTTTATAAAGGCTTTTGCAGTGGAAATGTAAATATAAACAATATTCGATATTTACCTTATTCTAACGTCGATATTTACCTTATTCTAACGTAACCATGAATAGTCTTATATTGCTGTTATAAAATATATCGTGTTATTATATTTAGAGATCGTTTATCAAATGCCGTAATTTTATTTCATGAATCAGAATCTTGCAAATAAATTGAAGCTTACATTCAAAATTAATTTGATTTTAAGTAGTTAAAAGGCAAAACAGCAAAATATGATAAACAAATACAATAAATTGGGTACTGCTATTTAGCGAGGAAAAGAATTGTACCAAGAAACCAAACCTAAACAGTATAATACAATTTAAAATGGTAGACACAGTCATGAAGTGTCATTCTTTGCAGATACTGCGAAGGCAGAGAGGGCCATCTGATGAGTGGACCAGTCTACTAGAATCCTGGAAACTTTCATCTCTTCAGTAGTCACTGGGCTGTCCTACACATAGGTGGCCTGAAAAGCAAATGGTTTTTGTCCATATTTCACGGTGGGCTCCCTAAGCTCCTTTACAGTATTTCCGTCTCTGATATATATTTGACTTCTTAGTTTATAGCAGGTTATGGACATCCCAAGGAAATATTTTCTCTGTAATCTTGAAATAAGTCCATATCCTTCAGGTGCCTTAGGCCAAAAAAAAAATGATTACCTGGTTCTCAGGCCCGCGCGCATTTCATTTTAGGGCTCCGCATTGCCGATTTTATCGTGAAAGTAATAAAAAAAATTCATGAATTCGCCAGCCGCCGTCTTAAAAAAAAATCCGTAAAAAAGGGCCCGCAGGGCCGTTTGACATGGTCGAGAAGAACACTGCGAATATTCAGATGTTGAACCGAGAACTGCCCTCTTTCCACACAAGAGCAATGCGCCGTGCATTCATACAGAAGGCATCTCTTATTTGCGATATCAAGCCACAACATGCACGTTACATTTACAAATATCATGCTGGAGACTCGTCGGACGCGGATACCACTGATCAGAAAAAGGTAGATGAACGTGTACATCAGGCATTTGAGATGCAGGACCCAGACATCATTACTGATTTGAGGCATCATAATCAAGGCGAGCCCTCAAAGTATGACGAGTTCTTTAACAAAGCAAAGCAATACCTGGAAAATGTGATTGAGACGGCAGTGGATGATCGACGCCATGATAAAATGACTCACCTGGCCCAAACCATATCTGTACCAGACCTCCTTCGCCAAGTAACAGACAAATGCCCCCCTGAAACACCCATTCTCTCAGAACAATGGATTCGTCTCCAGTTTGCACCAAGGAAACCATCTTCGTTTGCCTCACTACAGTACACAGGAAAACTTAAAGTAAAGTTTCAAGTCCAGAGCAGAAAACTACGAAAAAACCCGCATAGATTCCCACTATGCTTCGGCTGTCTTTCGTTACTTAACAGACTTCTGTGTTATGTTCCGGGATCATGCTATCTTGGTAAGTATGGATGACAAGCATCATTGTAAAGTGGGATAACCAGGCCACCCTGTCGCAGCAGTAGACAGAGGGAAACGTGTGGTGGTAGCTGAAGATGCGGTATTTGCTGTATCAGACCATGACTTTACAAAGTTCAGCATAGTTCCAAGTGTTACAATGTTGGTGGACATTCCTGAATCAGTAACAGAAGGATCCTTTTATAAAGGCCAGGTGTATGTCGGAGTAAAAGACCTTCTCTTAGAATCTTCCACACCCATGCGACACGTTACAGAGCTCAAGCAAATACTCGTGGACGAAGGAGTACTTTCCAAGCCCATTCTATGCTTGTACCCCCCGCCCCATGGCTTTCATGGAAGAATCCACCTGAACGAGTGATGTCCATCCTCAATCTGGCATTGCAAGCAGTTGGTTTGATGTGATCTAAAGTGTCGGATGATGCTGAGAGAAAGATGAAAGCAGCTGATGGATTGAAAACTACGGGAAGTGGCCACTGATCCTGTCATATGTAAAGAGATAAAAGACTCCATCGAACCAGTATATATAACAAATACAAAATAATTAATGTTTCTGCTAGAATGTCCAAAGCAAATGGGTAGGTCTGTCAGATTAAAAAGAATAATTTTGGCTTTTCTTTTACAGTATTTTGATAGAGTTCATATCATCATCATCATTATATATTTGCCATTTAAATATTAGGTTTCGATTTTAGACTTTTAATTTGTTGATGTGGTATTGTTACATTTATATAATATTTATTTTGTTAAATAATGATGCTTTCAGATTCTCCTCATTCATATGTTCAGGAGGCTCTTTTTGAAGGACAAGCAATTCAGGTGTTTCTCTCCTGTATCAGAGAAGGTTATCCTTGATCTTTGGCATGAATTTGGGAAATTTGGACTCTGACATGACACAAAAAGGTCTCAAAGATGGCTTGAAGAAAAGGTATTATTGTATTTCAATTTTTACATTGAAAAACAAATATTTCTTCATGTGTAACATTTATATAGACACCAACTTTTGAAATTGTTTTAAATGATTTGGAAGTATGTAAAATATTTCAAAATTTATTACAACATTAATTAAAAATTTGTGGTTTTTTTAACACTGCAGGAGGAAACCAGTGAGTACATTTAAATATGTGTGTGCCTGATTTAATAGCTGCTTTAAATATATAGTATATAGATATATATTCTCTTCTATATATATTAGATATATATGTTATAGTGCATCGTGATTTTTATCTTTTTAAAACATTTAACCTACTACCATATATATATCACTCCAAACTGTAGCCGCAGTAGATTATTTTAAACATTAATTTGCTTAAAATATAGCTTGCTTGGTATGCTATATGGTGATGGTACTCAAAACAGAAATTGATTTGTTTGTTCCCATTTTAGACTTTTATTTTATACCTGGTATTTGTTTATGAAATTATTAAAACCATTATAACATGAAAAATTGTTGAAATTGAACATTTGTTAAACTAGGCTTTAATGTCTTATAATGTTTTACACCATTGTCGTGGTTGACATGGCCCTGCATGCATTTTAATAATATTAAATGTTTGTCTTCTTATCAAAAACAGTCCTGAACTACAGAAGTTTCTGGACCACTGTACAGTGAACCGGTGTTATTTCTGCACAATCTGGAAATGTGGTGTTCCTGATTGCCAGATTTGTGAGGCTCCACGTCTGCCACCAGATGTCTTTGCCCAGCTCAAGGATTTTCCAGACGATAACGCTATTACATTAATCGAACGACTTCGTATACAAATTGACTAGAACTTATCAGTGTTTGCCTTCACCTGAATTACTTTGAACCAGTCAAAATAACAGCTGATCAGCTATTTGTTCTGTTTTGCATTGCATTCAAAGTGTTCTATGTCCGATATTACCATTGATGTAGTAATTTTAATTATCAGATAAATATTGAATTCCAAATTTGTACCAATTTGTTCATATTAAGTTTTTGACGAAAGAGATCTAAAATAGATACAATGACATTTTTCTGTTCAACCCGCAAAACAGAACGCATTACGTGCACACATCTATATGATAAAACTAGCCAGGATCTTATCTTGTGAGGCACCTACTGCGGAATCCCTAAATTTTACTGATCGATTGTATGTCCTAAGTGTGGGTTACTTTATCTTACAAAACGACATACAGAATGTTGTATATTTATTTTTTACTTAGAAAACCGTGTATTCACCCATATATCTATCCTGATGCACGTGTATTAGTTTGTGATGTATTAAAATAATGTATTAAGATAATGTTGGATAATTTTGTAATTATAATTCATATTTTACATTATGTCACGTTTTCACAATAAACTTGGTAAGTCTCGTTTTATCGAGACCAAAACACGTAATTAAAGCCTGTTAAATCTATCTATTTTATTTTAAAAACGTAATTACTATTGGAGTGTTCAATGCATTTCGTATCATTGTTAGACAGTACATTGCTGATACATCTGAAAAATACATTAACGGACTTATAAGCTCGTCAATAATTTAAGCCTCATATTAAAAAAGGAACAAGTTTATTCAATTAATTTGTTGCAATCTTAACATTGTAGGAGTTCGATTCATCTTGGTATAATTGGGTTAACGTCTTATTAACAGCTAAGGTAATCTCACGTGTCTTTTTGTGTATATGGGCTGAAGACTGTATACTGTTCTGGGGTCTAAGGTGTATTTTCTTCATAACGATAGCGCGAATCTGATGCCGAGTTTGGAGTGCTACCTCACTGAGATACAATGACGAACGCACACAGCACAGTATACTGCTCACATCATACTGACAACGGGTAAACAAGTTGTTGCGTTTAATCTAAATGCAGAACGTTAAGCACGGAGTAACAATCACCAGTTTAAAGAATTTTGGTTCAACACAAAGGTCAAAGATGAGTGAATGAAAGCGTTAGAAAACAAAAAATGTTGATAAGAAGTAGATAAAAAATATATCAAGATACCGAAATTTGCATTTTGGACAGCAGGTTTATTCTGGTCGCTTGTGTCCCCAGGTAGAGAACACAAAAGCAAATCTCCAACTGTTCCCACATTAGCAGCAGTCAAGATCCGACGGGCAGGGGTGCATAAGAAGAAGAGCAAAACCGATGTTAACACCACTGAACTGTTGTGTGTGAATGCACCACACAGTAATTGTGTTCGAAAATACCGTAGAGTTGTTTTATTCGAATACACCGATGAGCTGTTGTGTTCGAATGCACCACACAGTAATTGTGTTCGAAAGTACTATATAGTTGTTTTATTCGAATACACCGATGAGCTGTTGTGTTCGAATATACTACAGTAATTGTGTTCGAAAGTACCATAGAGTTGCTTTATTCGAATACACCGATGCGCTGTTGTGTTCGAATGCACCACACAGTAATTGTGTTCGAAAGTACCATATGGTTGTTTTATTCGAATACACCGATGCGCTGTTGTGTTCGAATGCACCACACAGTAATTGTGTTCGAAAGTACCATAGAGTTGTTTTGTTCGAATACACCGATGCGCTGTTGTGTTCGAATGCACCATACAGTAATTGTGTTCGAAAGTACCATAGAGTTGTTTTATTCGAATACACCGATGAGCTGGTGTGTTCGAATGCACCACACAGTAATTGTGTTTGAATGCACCACACAGTAATTGTGCTCAAATGCACAACACAGTAATTGTGTTCGAATGCAACACATAGTAATTGTGTTCGAAAGTACTATGGAGTTGTTGTGTTCGAAAGCACCACACAGTAATTGTGTTTGAATTGTGTTCGAATGTAACACATAGTAATTGTGTTTGAATATACCATAGAGTTGTTTTGTTCGAATGCAACATATTCATGTCATAGAGTATTTTTGACTATCAATGTGTTGTACAGATATTATTTTACGTCTACATTGCTATCAGTTTGTTGTACGGATATAATTAATTTGTTAGAAAATATTAATAAACAATAAAAATCAGGCATTTTCGTTGTAAAATAGAATAATTTAAGTAAAAGACATACAAAAGAATACTCCAAAAATAGGATGACTCCAAATATAGGATGTCTCCGATTTCAAAACACCAAACAACACCATACACGCATGTAAGCTCGTCGAAAATGAAAATTAAATGGAAAATATCGATTTTTTTTTAAACGATTTTTTTTTTAATAAATACTAAATATTTAAGAAAAAAATAAGGCTTATAATTTTTCTCTATTGTTTTTTATTGTATGATGTCTTTGTAATAAACCAAAATCATTAACGGTAAAGGGAAGTAACTCCATATGTTTGAAGAAATTGCGGATATATTGCTGTCATTCCAATTTCGTTTAACTAGTTTGTACTTTTCACTTCCGTTTATGACGTCATCAAAACCAACCCGTCAGTCCAAATACACACTCTACAGTCATGCAAAAACTCGATGACGTCGTCAAAACCGACCCGTAAGCTAGATGTCGTACATTAACGTACGCCGAATACCTCGATGACGTCGTCAAAACCAACCCGTAAGCTAGATATCTTGCACTAACGTATATCTCGATGACGACGTCAAAACCAACCTGTACACTAGATATCTTGCACTAACGTAAGCCGAATAACTCGATGACGTCGTTAGAACCAACCTGTAAGCTAGATATCGTACATTAACGAAAGCCGAATATCTCGATGACGTTGTCAAAAACAACCCGTAAGCTTGATATCTTGCACTAACGTAAGCCGAATAACTCGATGACGTCGTCAAAACCAACCCGTAAGCTAGATGTACATTAACGTAAGCCGAATAACCCGATGACGACGTCAAAACCAATCTGTAAGCTAGATATCTTGCACTAACGTAAGCCGAATAACTCGATGACGTCGTCGAAACCAACCCATAAGCTAGTTATCGTACACAAACGTAAGTCGAAAAACTCGTATCATACACTAACGTGGAGGCACGGTAGTCTAGTGGTAGGACGCCGGGCTCGTGACCGAAGAGTTGCGGGTTCACGGCACGGCACCGTGTTGTATCTTTAAGCAAGATACTTTACTCCGCTTGTTCCAGTCTACTCAGCTCTAAATGAGAACGTGGTTGGGCAACGCTAGAATTGTTGAACGCTAGCTGTGAGCGCCGAAATGGCAGCCCCGGCTGTATGCTCCCAAGGAGTTGAGAAAAAATATTGTCTGGTTGCAAAGGCCCTTTAACCATGGATAATAATTTGTGAACCGCTTTGAGACGACCTACGAACTAGGTTGTGATAATTATAGGTTTCAGGACTTTTTCTCAATTTTCTCATCGCGTGCACGTGGATAAAATCGAGAGGCCACCGCTCTTGTTTGAAAAATGATGATAGCGTCAGTTCTGTACTTGATTAGTAATAACTATGTTTTTGTATTAACGATAGGACAGAAAAAAAAATCCGCACGAAGATCAAGTGTGTCCTTGTTTGTGTAATACTGTACACAAAGTTAGCATAAAAATAATAAGATAAACATTCTATGATTGTTTGAAGAAATGGTGCATGTATCATGTTCATTTTCCGAGTCTCTTAAACATTCTTTATTCACATTGAGGTTATTTGAGAGACTTAAATGGCAAACCAAAAGAGGAAACTACACTTGATATCACTTGATATGTATGTATCTGCAATGTATATAATCGCTATGCTGTAAGTAGTACTCTGTTAGGTTTGTGTTAATCTACATTTCCTTGTGCAAATTTACTTTAATAAAAAAAAATGTGAATCTTAATCATGATTTTTATATTTACTTTGTGGTAATGAAACAACAGGTAATGACCTATACATTTAATAAGCTTGTATGGTCATATGATCTCCACAAAGGAAAGACACGCTATGTATACATGGCTAGCATACACTCCTATCCTAGTAGCGTTTTTTCTGTCTCTGTCGCCAGACGTCGACATTTTGACAGATACTAAGATATTTTTTTCTGGAGTGAGGCAAGAACGCTACTATATGAAAACGGGGAATTCTCCGACACTCTTTTGTAGCGNTTGATTCAGGTTCTAACGACAAAATTCTGCTATGACATATTACATACCTCACATTTACCGACGGATACGTTATGTATTGATTGACAACCGCCCTAATTATTACTAACAGCTGCTACATTTCGTAAAATAACACCTCTGTATTCGATCGTTCAAAATTGCCCACCTGAGCCACCTCATTTTGTAGGTTATGCAATTTACACGAGAGTGACTTATCAGCAACTCGTAATGATCCGGACCGAAAATAGCATATATTATTGTTATGTAGAAGAATTCCGGACCGCTTCTTTTTGTTAATTAAAAATTGCCGCCGCAAATTTTATGAGCCCTGAGCGTTTGAACTGGGCGGGAAAAATAAAAGGATTAAGCATGATCATAATAAAGACCTTTTAAAAATGGTCGCCCCGAAGGATTGGATGAACAGACGTACACGAAAAATAAGAATGTCGGATAGGACCCATGTAGACTTTTTCGATATGAAAGTAGTTATGCATCCAAAACAGCTGGAATTTCGAATAAACTTATATTATATATAACACTTAAATAAGCATCTAAGATAATAAGAGTTAGTTCCCCTAGGCCAGTGAGGAAAAGAGAACAGACGTTGTTTTTCAGTGGCTGTATTATTGCTTTTCAAGGAGAACGGTGAGAGGTTTGGCAGACAAAAACAACACCGCTTGATAGAAATTAAGGATAAAGGGGCTGTCAGCGAAGACTTAAAAGGCAAATTAAAACACTGTCTGGATGGGACAAAAAGCGAAATGAAAACCATCAGACGAAGTTAAGTTATGGCTATAGGGTCTAGTACAGGAACCAAGACGTAAATAACTAGATGTATGTTACGCAGACCATCCCTTGTTAGTAGCGCATCTCATTTTGGGATACAGGGTCGCACGTGTTACAACGTTTATGTTGATTATCATAGCGTTCTGTGTCCTATCTCCAACGAAGATGAGTAATTATCGAAATCCAAGTTTTTTGTCGATATACTATCTCCTCTACACCTTCGAAATACGCAATGACAAAATGGAAAGTTCCATATGTGCCACATTGAGGATGATATGTGTTGACTAGCCATGGAAACTGCTTAGAAACGATAAAAGGCAAACGGAATTTCACGGCGACATGACGGTAAAATTTACTGTTTCTGGCAATATAATTTATTAATCTTTCACAGGCAAATATGGGATAAATCTCTATCAAATGGAGGAGCATAATAGATTACACATTGGGGATGAGATAGGGAAAACTTACAACCCGAGGGGAAGATTATCAAGTGCCAAATACGAGGCTTTGCATAGTGTTCGGTAACTTGATAATCTTTGCCCGAGGGTTACGATTCCCAATATCACAAAGGGGTTTATGCATTATAGGCATGACGTTGATGCATTGTTGACTTGACTTTATACACTGGTTACACATGTGTGAATAGGGGAATCCGCCTTTTCAATCTTAGGGAGAGACCAATAGAATCTTACATGGGTGTGATCCATGAACAGGGAAATCTCAGCCCGAGTGTTAGAGTTTAGCTGTACAGCATGAGGCTTTGCAGAGTGCTGGACAGTCAAACTCGTATTTGATGTTTAAAATTAATAAAAAAAATAACAGCCAAAACAACGGAACTATTTCAAACACCGACGTCATTTGACGGACTTGTCTGGTGTCAATATATAATTATATAATATAATAATAAATATACAACATTTATATAGCGCCTTATGTAATTTTAAAATAACTCTAAAGCGCTTTACAGCATATGTTTACTAACATTATATATAATTGCTATACCAAAAGGCTTACAATCACCATTATACATTTGGTCCTGATCTGGTTATAACAGGATTGAATCTCCATGTTCAGTGAACTAGTAAAGTATATCCCTAGGTAATAATTCCATTCATCAGTTAATCACTGTCGGAGTGGCGTTATCTTTTCACGGGCAAATTCCTTTCTTTCACGGGTAAGTACGGGAGAAAAAGATATGTTACACGGGGAGAAGTGTTTCGTTCACATGTCTAGGGTAAACAAAGTTTTCCTCCCGCCTTTGACTGAAATGATTTCTCCTTTAGTGAAAACACCCCCTCTCTGTCCCTTCTTTGGGTCGTTAATGCCACACCCAATGTATTGCTTTCTCTATCATTCCCCAGGATATGGCAGATGGCACGCAGAAAGAAACAACACTTTGACGTCATGGGATGAATCAGATATGATGTCATGACCAGTTCTTGACGGAAGAGTTCCTGGTCAAATCCGTAGGATAGAAAACTATTGATTTAAAACTTGTTAATCGGAATGATGGAAGATCAAAACAAATCGTTCCCTATCTTAAGTGTGATATTTAAACACAAAGTATCTCCAACACTGATTTTATGTTTATAATAATAAATAATAATATACAGCATTTATATAGCGCCCCATATAATTTGTAAAATTACTCTAAGGCGCTTTACAACATATGGATAATAGGTATGGCTATAATTGTGAAAACAAACAACAAAGGCTTGCATTCACTTTCATACATTTAACAAGCAATGTGCACATAATTGAACAAATAAAAGGGTGGTATTTACATGACGTCTTTGCAAAGATTCTAAAATTAAGACGCGAAGAGGTGAGTCTTTATGTCCCTCTTGAACTTGGCCAGGGTATTCGACTTTCTAATAGGCGATGGTAAGCTATTCCACAACGTAGCCAAACCCTCCCAAAGCATCTGTTTCCGTAGGTCACAGTACGAGATTTTGGGACACACTACAAAGATTCTGACTCCGACCGTAGTGATCTTGACGGCTGATACAGGGTACTGAGGAGCTGTTCCATTCAGTGCCTTGTATGTGTATACCAGAATTTTGTACTGCGACCTGTATCGTACAGGTAACAAGTGCAACGAATAAAGCGCAGGTGTGATGTGCTCTCTCTTTCGAGTACGAGTAACTAGCCGTGCTGCAGTGTTCTGAACCCTCTGCAAACGACTGAATGCACCAAAATCTTGCATGCATCTGCAGTTATAAACTGCCGAATACAGCCGATGTTCCTGATCTGGTAGTAACAGGATTTGACAATAGCGTTCACTTGTTTCTCCATGTTCATAGAACTGTCAAAGTATACCCCTGGGTTTTTACCGGCTGGAACAGGCTCAATAGTTCTGGCGCCAACCTTGAGCTGGAGAGCCATTGTTTGCTGACACTTTGGGGAAAAGACGATTAGTTCCGTCTTTTCCTGATTAAGTTTAAGCATGTTGGCGTTCATCCAGATACTGATATCTGTCAGACAAGCTTCCAGACTTTCTGAGACTGTATTCCAACTGTCCTGTGGTTTTATGACCATGTAAATTTGTGTGTCATCAGCATAGCAATGATAGCGAAGGCTATGGCGACGACAAATCTCTCCAATCGGTTTGGAGTACATACAATATTTTCGTGGTCCTACCACCGACCCTTGAGGAACCCCGAAATCTAGTACTTTGTCATGTGAGGTGGCAGATCCGATGGCAACACACTGTCGTCGTTCACTCAGGTATGACTGTATCCAGCAAAGTGCGGTATCAGTCACTCCATAAGAGTATTCCAGACGTTTATAAAGTATGCCATGGTCGATGACTTGCCTAGTCTTCTTCAATGCCTTGGGTAAGACAACCAAATACACCATCCCCCGGGTTGAATATTTCTCTGCCACATCCTCTAAGTAGGGAAAGAATATCTTAATTTTTTCTCCGGGAAAATAAGGAAATGTGTCTTTGATATGTGAGAGAAATGACATATTTGTTGTTATGTGTTTGTACTGATGTAATTGTCCTCATGAAATGACGCAAACGTTCATTTGTTCTCGTGTGTTGACACTGTTTCATTGGTCCTTGTGTGTTGACACAGTGGTTCATTGGTCCTTGTGTGTTGACACTGTGGTTCATTTTTGTATTAGTGTTGACACTTATTTATGTTTCTTTTTGTGTTGACACAGTGGTTCATTCGTCCTCGTGTGTTGACACATTTGTTCATTTGTCCTTGTGTGTTGACACAAGGGTCATTGGGCCTTGTGTGTTCATACAGTGGGTCATTGGTCCTTGTGTGTGCACACAGTGGTTCATTGGGCCTTGTGTGTTCACGCAGTGGTTCATTGGTCCTTGTGAGTTCACACAGTGGTTCAGTGTTCCTTGTGGGTTGACATTGTGGTTCATTGGTCGTTGTGTGTTGACATTGTGGCTCATTGGTCCTTGTGTGTTTACACTGTGGTTCATTTTTGTATTAGTGTTGACACTTATTTATGTTTCTTTTTGTGTTGACACTGTGGTTCATTCGTCCTCGTGTTTTGACACATTTGTTCATTTGTCCTTGTGTGTTGACATTGGGGTTCATTCGTCCTTGTGTGTTCACACATTGGTTCCTTGGTCTCTGTGTGTTCACACAGTGGTGCATGGGTCCTTGGGTGTTTACACAGTGGTTCAGTGGTCCTTGTGTGTTGACATTATGGTTCATTGGTCCTTGTGCGTTCACACAGTGGTTCATTGTTCCTTGTGTGTTCATACAGTGGGTCATTGGTCCTTGTGTGTTCACACCGTAGTTTATTGGTCCTTGTGGGTTCACACAGTGGTTCAGTGTTCCTTGTGGGTTGACATTGTGGTTCATTGGTCCTTGTCTGTTCACACAGTGGTTCATTGTTCCTTGTGTGTTCACACAGTAGTTTATTGGTCCTTGTGGGTTCACACAGTGGTTCATTGATCCTTGTGTGTTGTCATTGTGGTTCATTGGTCCTTGTGGGTTGACACAAGGTTCATTGGTCCTTGTGGGTTCACACAGGGGGTCATTGGGCCTTGTGTGTTCATACAGTGGGTCATTGGTCCTTGTGGGTTCACACAGTGGTTCATTGGTCCTTGGGTGTTCACACAGTGGTTCATTGATCCTTGTGTGTTGTCATTGTGGTTCATTGGTCCTTGTGAGTTCACACAGTGGTTCAGTGTTCCTTGTGGGTTGACATTGTGGTTCATTGGTCGTTGTGTGTTGACATTGTGGTTAATTCGTCCTTGTGTGTTGACACAAGGTTCATTGGGCCTTGTGTGTTCACACAGTGGTTAATTGGTCCTTGTGTGTTCACGCAGTGGTTCATTGGTCCTTTTGTGTTCATACAGTGGTTCATTCGTCCTAGTGTGTTGACACATTTGTTCATTTGTCCTTGTGTGTTGACATTGTGGCTCATTTGTTGTGTGTTTCCGCTGTTGTTAATTCGGCTTTATGTGTTGACATTGTGGTTCATTGGTCGTTGTGTGTTGACATTGTGGCTCATTGGTCCTTGTGTGTTAATACAGTGGTTCATTGGTCCTTGTGTGTTCACACAGTAGTTCAGTGTTCCTTGTGTGTTGACATTGTGGATCATTTGTTGTGTGTTTCCGCTGTTGTTAATTCGGCTTTATGTGTTGACATTGTGGTTCATTGCTTACGTTGTGTTTCATTAATCCTTGTATGTTGACGCTATGTTTAATTTGTTCGTGTGTGTTGACACTGTGGTTCATTCGTCCTTTTGTGTTCTGCTGCGTTTCATTTGTTCTTGTGTTTTGACGCTGTGTTTCATTTGTTCCTGTGTGTTGACGCTACGTTTAATTTGTTCTTGTGTGTTGACAATGTGTTTTTTTTGTTCTTGTGTGTTGACGCTGTGTTTCTTTTGTTCCTGTGTGTTGACACCGCGGTTCATTTGTCGTTGTGTGTTGATTTGTCCTTTTGTGATGACGTTGAAGATCATTTGGTCATTGTGTTTTTATGCAGTGAATTTGAGTAATAATGTTGAACATAAAACTTGGTATTTGTAAAAAGAAAAACAAAATAATGTCTCTAACACGAAAAAAAACATCGATGTGACAGGGAGTTGTCAATAACTGACGATTTATGTGTCTGTGTTGTATTCTGGACCACGCAATACACCATATTATATTGTCTTCATTACGATGAGTTTGTTAATAAATGTTTTTACAAAAGTACGTAGGCGTACACTACAAATCGCATCCATTATCAGAATACACAAGCTGTCCCTGACTCAAAATACGTTTACTTGTAAGAAATGTATGTGATGTAGGCGATACAAAAGGGGTGATTAGAGTAAATGTGGTTCTGAGCTTAATTTACTGCCTTTTGTCCTTCGTGGCATAAACGTATTGCACTCTTGCGTATTCCTGTCTCCGTGTTTGAACCTGAATCTTTGTGTGAACATTTACATTTGTATTCCCGCATGACCTCGTGTGAACCTGTGTAACCATGAAGACCCGTGAACACAATCTCTCCGTGTGTTCACACGGAGAGATTGTGTTCACGGGTCTTCATGGTTAAACTGCATCACTGTGTGAATTTGTTTTCCAAAATGACCCTGTGTGTCCATGTGAACCTGTATCCAAACTATCATAATGTGTCCCCGTATCACCCTGTGGATCCTTGTAGATTTTTTAAAATCAAACTTTGCTTAATTTACATGATTGCGAAACAACTTATATCGACTTATTTTAATTGTTCTTGTTGGCCCGGATGTAAGCGAGTGGGGGATTCTAATGTTGGAGGAAACCGGAGTACCCGGAGAAAACCCACGTGCTCGGACAGCTGCCCCATATCTTTTCATGTCCGATCGGGTAATCGAACACCGGTTGTCTTGGTGAAAGGCGAGTGCAATATCCACCGCGCCATCCAAGGCCTCGGGTTTTATCAAATTTTAAAAAAACTCGGGTGGAATATCCCTATCCTACACTCCTGGGCATTACAGAGTTTTACAATCTTAACCATACTCAGAGAAAATAGCTCTAACGCGTCACTATTATGAAAACGACAGTATTGCCTCATCAGTGTAACCAGGGTAGCGTCAATAATATTGGTCCCGTTTCATGCGTCCTCCATGATTGCACGGTGCATTAGTTTCAACCGTACAATTAAGTTTAACGGCGTGAAAAATGTTGGAGAAAAAGAATCATATCAACCTAGTTTGAAGAACAGAAATCTCAACCTAGGAATAAGATTGTTTTGTCTTATTCACACATGGGGTAACACTAAACATAAATATTAATTATCTTATTGGAAATAAGGTGAATGCTAGCTCAATTTAAAATCAAATCAAATTGTTTTTACACTGCGGCCGTTTTGACCTAGATTCGAGGATTACACAGTGTATTGTAATACATTTAGGATCTTACATGATTTTCCATTTCATATGAGATTTATGAAACGAGTCTAAGATTTTTGCAATTAAGCGAGCCTCTGGCGAGCTAAAATGAAAAGAAAATATGAAAAGAAAACGAGTGTAAGATCCTTTTTATCACATAATCAAGGTTTGTGGCATTTATTCGTGTAAAACGACAATTTTCATGCAACCTTGAAATGTAAAAAAATGCCATTTTGACTCATGTGCGTAAGTTTGTGACGTGATGTACTTGTCCTAGTTGTGATGTCACAATTATAATTTACAACCAATCACAGGGCTGATAGTTCATATCACATGGGTTAATATTTACTGGATAGCACAGTACATTATGTGATAAAAGGTATTAAAACATCAAAGTGGGGACGGTGTTTAAGTACTGGTTCATTTTTGTCGGATGCATGATTATAGAGCGATATTAAAACATTTCAAACAAAGGTTAACTGTCCATCAACAATGTCCATACAAGGAACTAAATGTAATAACTGATACCTGTCGCTCGATCTCCATCTAGAATATCTGATGTATTAGTATATGTTATGTTGAATGGACGTGCGCTTGACTGGCTATGGTAACAGGAGAAGTCCATTGAACATTGAAATTGAAATTAATTCATTGTATATTTTATTACAATCACATAAATATTCTTTTCGTTCTATTCTTCATGTAGAAACCAATACTCTATCGGTACATCGCAGGAGCGGAACACATCTAAAATGTCGTGACTAACACGCATGATTTAATATCAATATACGTGAATGCCATCTATGCTAGGATTGATGTTAATTGCAATGTTGTCTGCTTTAAGATATAATGGTTCCTTTCATGTAGTAAGTTGTAAATAGATCGTCCGATTAAAAAACTTGTTCTACAAAACTAACTGATCAAAAATCAATGCTATTACAACTAATGGTTTGGTGCATTGAGTTTATCATCCTTTATACAGCAAAGGTCATTGAAGGACATGTTGCTATGAGAGCGAGGTATCCATATGAACTGAAAGCGGTATCACTGTGTATTTGCCTGCTTGTAATAGCGCGGATCTGTTGTCGACTTCTGTACATCTATTAATACCATGCCAAAGTCACCCAGCAGACTACTCCGCCCGCTCACATTGTACAGACAACGAAAACTACAAACAGTGGGAGCAATTCCTGATTCCATTATCAAGTATGTTAGTTGATGTACTATCACCTGTTTCTGACCGGACCATTTCCATTTTTGGATTAATTCCTTATGTTAAATAAAGCAACATCCCATTATTTTCTTTCATGCAGAATGCAACAGTTGGTATTCATGAAGTAATTAGAATATCCCCCATGACAACACTATGACGGTTATTAAACAGTATATAACAAAGCACATCTCCCTTGAAATTTGTGGTAGTAAATAGAGTGTATTATATATTGACAGTAATGTTATTGCAAACACAAAGTATGACGCCCTTACCCGAACTCTCACACAGTCTTGTAATATCATGTATGTTGTGACATATTGTTTTGTGTTTTTAGGTCACCTGAGCTTGAGCTTCAGTTAATACTGTCAAAGGGATTTCATTGATACTTTATGGGAATGTTACTGACAACTCCCTGACCAAGTGTTGTTATTTTTCGGGTCAATAAAAAATCCAATATGGCCACCGCGGCCGCCATTTTGAAAATCTATTTCAAGCTTAAAGTCAAGTTCAACTGGGCCCATTTAACTGACACTTGGCAGGAATGATCGACTCATGGTCCTTACAAAGTGTTGATGTTTTTCGGGTCGATCGGAAATCCAATATGGCCGCAAAGGCCGGCCATTTTAAAAAAAATATTTCAAACTTAGTCAAGTTCTACTGGGCCGATTTAACTGAAACTTGGTAGGAGTGATCAACTCATGGTCCTTACAAAGTGTTTTTCGGGTCGATCAGAAATCCAATATGGCCGCCATGGAAGCCATTTTGAAAAACTATTTCAAACTAAAAATTAAATTGTAATAGGCTGAATTAACTGAAACTCGGTCTAGGAATGGTCAACTCATTGTCCTGACAGACTTAACTTTAAGTTAAACTGAACTATTTTTACTCAAATTGTTGTAGGGATGATTGACATCATTATCTCCACTTCATATTTCAACAACAAAAATTAATACTGTAGGACCCATGTCACCGTTAAGGCCCATGGGCCTCTTGTTGTTTTTAATGTCAGGAATCATTATAGATTAATTGGGTTGAGCGTTTACTTATCAGCTCGTGTCATTTAAAGACGTGCTTCCATGTGTACAGTGAATGTGTGTGCAAGAGACACGGTTTTTATTTACCAGCCTGTGATAGCGCGGTTCAGATGCCGAGTGTAAGGTCGTACGTAATGAGACGGTACCCGTGTTGAACTGGCGAAAGTTAGTGTGTCATCTCTCCCAAATGTCGAATTGATTATACATAACTTTTTTCTGATTGACTATAATTGATAACAAATAGCAAGGTTCAACAAAAATACTATTTTAATTTAATTACCGAAAGCATTTATCAAAAATGCTTCTTATAAAACCAAGGGCTTAATGGGCCTGCACCGCTCACCTGGTTTTCATTTGGCACTTTTAGTTAAAATACAATTAAACGGATTATATACAGCTATAGGCTCAATATTTTTTACTTACGATTCCCGGTTATTCAAAAGAACCTGTTAAACGATTTTAACATATTTGACCGCTGTGATCTAACAAGGTCATTAAGTCAAACAGTCATGGTAGCCATTCCTCTAAGCATGCTTCTGGCCAGTGATCATCAATATGGGCATTTGCCTATCGCAAAAAAGGTCAATTAAAGATTGACATGACTTTGAAAGTGGGTCAAGGTCATTCATTTGAACAAACTTGGTATTCATTCATCCCATACAAATCTTCAGCTTGTGAATATTTTTTATATATACATGTAAGTCGTCAACAGGTTATAACACATTTATCGTCGTGACCTTGAAAGTGGGTCAATGTCATTCGTTTTAACGAACTTGTTAGCCCTTCATCCAAACATGCTACTTGCCAAATATCATCACTCTTACCCTCTTTGTTATTCAGGAGTAAAATATATATTTTAATTTTAACACATTTTACCACTGTGCCCTTGAAAGTGGGTCAATGTCATTCACTTTAACAATCTAAGTAGTCTTTCGTCCACCTAACATGCTATTTGCCATAGAGCACCACAATATACACAATATTTTAACTCTTGGTCATAGAAAATTAGTCGTTGACACTTTTTAGCACGTTTTACCCATATGCATCTTGAACATGGGCGACGGTCTTTCCTTTCAACAAAATTGATAGTCCTTCATCCCAGCACGCGACTTGCTTGGTTTAGTTTGGTTTAGTATGTTTAATATTGTTTAACGTCCTATCAACAGCTATGGTAATTTAAGGACGGCCTCCCCTGTGTGCAAGATGCATGCGTGTAGTGCATGCGTGTGTATTTTGGGAGGCTGAGATATGTTCCTGTTTGTCTCCTTGTGATAGCGCGGAACTGATGCCGACTTTATAGTGCTACCTCACTGAAACATACCGCCGAAGACACCGAGCAGTTTTATCTTTGAGCAAGATGCTTTACTCCGCTTGTTCCAGTCTACTCAGCTGTAAATGAGTACTTGGTTGGGCAGTGCTAGAATTGTTGAATGCTAACTGTGAGCGCCGAAATGGCAGCACCAACTGTATGCTACCCAGGGAGTTGAGAAAGATATTGGCTGGTTGCAAAGGCCCTATAACCACAGATATTAACCTTTGAACCGCTTTGAAACGACCTACACACTAGGTTGTGATAACGCGGTATATAAGAACCTCGAATTATTATTATTATTATTATTATAATAATCATCACTCCAGGTTGATAATTTATCAAATATGACGAATAGTTGAGGGGAAGTAAAAAATATGTTTGTTCATGGCTTTGCACACAGTGACCCCTTATGGCCTCATCCCTCAGCCCCCTGAGTGTCAGCCCCTTCTTGGATAAACATTTTGATTCTCAGCATATAAAGATAATTTCATGAAATGTTGGTCAAAATTCACCATTTAGCTTTCACCGAAGTCAGACTGACGGTTTCTTAGAAGTCGAAAATGTAATTGTTTAAGCTCAACGCATTACGACGGACAAAAAGTGATCGCAATAGATCACATGACTCTGTTGACCAAAGTATCTACGGCATAATGCATACATATTCTTTCGAGTTTTGAGTTATTAAGGATGATGATGATCCTTTAAGAATTTGACATATTGGCAGATTTTAAAACATGTTAAAGACTTTTCCCCGTTATATTCACGTCTGTACGTCTTAGGTCTTGTCTATTCGATAAACAAACACCGTAATTTGGCTTCTTCTATCTAGAACCTTATTTGTCCAAAAAAGGTCCATGCAGCAACTAAAGTTACAATAAGTTGGTCGTATACCTTTGTAAACACACTTACATCTTTAAACACCGAGAGTAATGTTGGTTGTTTTCATGTTTAGAGAAAATGCAACATATAACACGATTGGTTTGGTTTGATTTGGTTCAATTTTGTTTAACGTCCTATTAACAGCTAAGGTCTCGTACAAATTTTTTCCCTCCGTATTAACAGAATTTTAGGTTTCTGTCAACTGATCTTGACTTGGATTCCCGGCCATGTCGAAATAAATGGGAATGACAAAGTAGATAGAGCTGCTAAGGCAGAACTTAACCTCAATACGAGAGATATTAAACTGCCTTCTTTTAAACCTTCAAAAGCTAATTTGATTAAAACTAATTGGCAAAATGAATGTTCTGAAGAAAGAAACAATAAGTTATTTTCTACATCACACATAGCTACATTTTGTATGGGGAAGACCAACCTTGTTAGATATACATGACAGATTTTATAATGTACCTTCTATGAAACGTTTATTTTATACAGTTTCTGTGCAATCAATCTATGATTAATTACATTCAATTAATCGCTATAATAGGATATGATATATTTTATAAACAATTCGTTTGCTTTTGATATATTTAGACAACTTTACACATTTTAACTTTTTGTTTTTGTTCAGTTTTTTGTGAATGTCTATTTTCACACTGTTGTTGGCCCTAAAAGACTCAAATTGTCGTTGGGCCGTAAAACAATACAAAATACAACAAATACAAATAAGGACGTGCCTCCATGTGTGTGGTGTATGCGAGCTTGCGTGTGTTATGCAGGAGACAGGGTTTGTTGGTGTGCTTGCCTACTTGTGATAGCGCGGATCTGATGCCGACTTTATAGTGATATCTCACTGAAATACCATACCGAAGGCACCCAGCACATCATTCCGCCCGGTCACATTAAACTGACAACGGGTGAACCAGTTGTTGCCATTCCTTTAAATGCTGAACGTTAAGCAGGGAACAACAACTTCCATGTTTAAGGTATTTGGTATATCCATGCCTGGGGACAAAACCCATTGCCTTCCTCACCTGGGCGAACGCTCATCATTACAGTCAAAAGTGAGGTGTTGCCAAGCAAGAGCAGAATTTAGGTTTTCGTTGTCCATTGGCGATTTCTCGCGGTTTAGAAGCAGCCGCATCCCTCGATGCTAGGGGGAATATCATAACTAAAATACAAACTCCAATATACTTTTTACCTTTACATGTCGTCATGTTCTTGTCCTATGCTATTTCCGGAATAGCACGAAACTTAAACAAGGTATATAATGCAAAAACGTATACTGTAAATATAATTAATCTTACTGTGCAATTCTTGATCAATGTCAAAGGTAAGCGAAAGCTATACTCTTTTCAGGTTTTGTGTTTTCATATAAGACTGCACCATATTCCAATTTCGCATACTAAATCATGGTTAAAAGCTTTACTGCCTTTAGCTGAATATTTCTCTTCTGCCAATATGCCGGGGTTCTCTACAGATGTAGACTTCAATTATGATGGCCGCCGGTGTGAATTGAGCGTTACAAGCTCTCTCAGTGCTTCTGTTTTTTTCACGTTTTGATCAAACGGAGTACCTTGTTTTTAACTTCAACTGTGCATTCAATCCCAGAGATATTTCGAAACTGGTTGTGGACTCCCATCATTTCTATGGTTCTTACCTAGGAGACTTTGAAATTCTGCGGCGAGGATCGACATTCGGCGGGATCTCGTGGTCGCGAGGAAAAATGGAAAACAAGACTTCCGGTTGTTTATACGATGTCCTCCTCTCTCTATTGGGGTGTGACGACGTTCATCCAACCCTGGTTCTTTCGATTTGAACTTTTATTACGAGAATGCTCGTAGCGTTGTTAATAAATTGGACCTTCTGTGGCAGGTTTGAATTTTATTAAATTCAATTGTAATGTTGTGTAATGTTATGTCCAGTATAGAGGTCAGAAGTGTAAGTCATAATATACCTATCATCTAACTGGCTATTGGAGTTGGCGATACCTTTGTTTGACTAGGTAAACAAGCGAGCGACGACAACGACAAGAGTGACAAGCCTACAAGTGAGGTATGAATTCGATTTCTCAATTTATAAACTAACCTTCGTAAATTGTCTTAATTAGCACATAGTTCTGAAAGATTTTCGTTTTCTTTTTATGTTAATTCTTAGAAATGTATAATTATTATTATAATTGATGAAATTATTCACCGAACATGCAATATGATTTTGAAAGTAATAACTTTTGAGTTTTAACTATAAATGTTAGAATGAAAATGAACTGAATAAGTTTGACATTTATGTTATTTCATAAGTTCTGATTGTGCCATTAGTGTGTATTTAGTAACTTTTTCTACGGTTTGTTTTTTATCTGACAGTCCGTCCAACTTCACTGTTACTTTAGGGTAAAAAACTTCCATCATCGTATAAATTTGCACTACTTGATAATAATTTCTGCAAACATTAAAAATATCATTCTACCACAGAAAACACCTCAACAACACCGCCGAGAGGGGTTGTCATCATGAAATACGTTGTAGACAGCAGGAGGAGAACGGACTGTCTATCTGGAAGGAAGAACGACATAATAAACAAGAGATCCCAGAGGGATCTTGGCGCCCACCATTGTACCATCTTCATTAGTTCTTTGTCAGTTCGATCTTTTCTCTTCTTTCCTCTTATCTGTTTGATCGAGTCATGTTAATAGTAAATGCACCTTGAGGTAACTTTTGATCTAAACTTAAAACTGATGTGTATGAAAGCCAACCTTCATATTTTCACAGCATTTAACACTATGCTTCAAAATAGCAATTACACATTTTCACTTTCAAAATCCAAGATGACTGCCTGTCGGACATGTTGTTTATCTAATCAGTCTCAAAAGTTGCTCTGCACAGCTAAGGACAAAGGGGAACCTACATATAAAATTTAAGAAAGATCCCTCTGGTACCTCGTGAGAAATACCGATAACAAACTTTCACTATCAAAATCCAAGATGGCTGTCTGTCGGCCATGTTGTTATCCGATCAGTCTCAAAAATTGCCCTGCACAGCTAAGGACCGAGGGGAACATACATATAAAATTTGAGAAAGACGGACGGACGGACGACGGATCACGGACGCAGGGTGATTTGAATGCCCACCATCATTTGATGATTGGCTAAAAAGGTTATGTACCAGGCTAAATGCGTTGTAAAGCATCTAATGCAGCTAGAACTTCTTCACAGTAGAAAAGAATATACACATTTTTTGTTTGCGTGCGCACTTTCTATCATCTCTTCGCTAGCACCTCAACCTCATCTTCATGATATTTCACCAATATCGCAGGGGACAAGAGACAGAATCTGCGCCCTCGTTTTGTTTGGCAAAGACCGGGATTGGTCTTTATCTGCCTTCACGATGACCGCGGGTGTTAATGTATCCCCTTTGCCAGGTGTCGAGCCATCTGCAACATCCTTGCGGTACAGCTCCTCACTACATATCACTAAGTAAGTAGGCATTAAGTATGTTTGACTCTTCATAAAGTCATTAGCTACTTCAATTGTATAACTTTAATTTAGTTTATCTTTATTTAAAACTTGTTTTACTTGGTTTGGTTCGGTTTGGTTTAGTATTGTTTAACGTTCTATCAATAGATATGGACATTTAAAGATGACCTCCTCTTTGTGCAAGATGCATGCTTGTAGTGTATGCGTGTGTTTTGGGAGGCTGCGATATGTTCGTGTTTGTCTCCTTGTGATGGCGCAGAACTGATGCCGATTTTGAAAGCTTTCTAACTGAAACATACTGCCGAAGACACCCAGCAGGACACCCCAACCGGTCACATTATACTGACAACGGGCGAACCAGTCGTCCCACTCCTAAATTGCTAAGCGTTAATCAGGAGTATAAACTACCAGTTTTACAGACTGGTATGTCTCGGCCAGGGGACAGTACCCAAAGCCTTCCTCACAGGGGCGAACGCTCAACTAAAGGCCAAAGGCGAGACATTGTTAGAGCTCAGTATGTTATAGCCCAAGTTTTCTCTGGCACTTACACAATATTCAGACATTTTGACATATAAATGTATGGTGTGGGGCCAGAGCACACTGCTTTATGAAAACGTATTTGGTATCGGAAAATTATGAGGATCTGACAACATAAACCAATCCTTTTTTTGTCTTGAGGAGACTAACATATACCAGTCCTTTCTTTGTCATGACGAAACTTACACATACCATTCCCTTCTTTGTCTTGACAAGACTAATATATACCAGTCCTTTCTTTGTCTTGAGGAGACAAACATATACCAGTCCTTTCTTTGTCTTGACGAGACTAACATATGCCAGTCCTTTCTTTGTCTTGACGAAACTATTATATACAATTCCCTTCTTTGTCTTGACGAGACTAACATCTTCACGACCTTGGCGTACGTGGAAACCTTCCCAATTTTATATCTAATTACCTATCAGATAGACACTTCAAAGTCCGTGTTGGTTCAACTTTTTCTGAAACGTCTAAACAGGAAATGGGAGTCCCACAGGGTGGAATCCTATCAGTCACACTGTTTGGTCTTAAAATCAATGTGATCTGTTACATATCTAAGAACATGCACACGATAGAACGACATCTTCAACAGAGTTTAAACAAACTACAAAATTGGGCAGACGAAAACGGCTTCAAATTCTCTAAATCCAAAACTGTGTGCATGCATTTCTGTCAAAAACGAAAAGCACACAATGACCCAAATCTAACACTCGATGGATTATGGTTATATGGTATACGGGTCGGCGCGCAGTTCTTACCTTCAGATGCTAGACCCAATCCATAACCAAGGGCTACGTCTAGCCCTTGGAGCTTTTCGAACATGACCTGTATAAAGCCTGTACGTGGAAGCAAATGAACCATCCCTTTGTGACAGAAGAAAAAAACCTTCATTACAATTTGCAGCTCAATTAAAATCAAACCTAAAAATCCTGCTTTCGACCAAGTATACAACCCAAAATACCAAAACATATTTACGCAAAACCAGAAACTTCTGCCAATATTTGGTATCCGAGTTTCGAATTTTCTGTAAGAACTCAACATAAAGTTGACGGACATAGCTGAATTTATAATATCTGATGTTCCTCCGTGGACCATTCAAACCCCTGAATTTAACTTTACATTACATNGACTACCAGACGGCGCCTCCATCTTTTCTGCTGAAGCATGCGCCATTGGTTTGGCCCTCGACCATATCGATGAACACCGCATTAAAAAGGCAATTATTTGTTCAGACTCTCTATCTGTCCTACAGAGTTTACAGTTACGAGATCTAAAAAAAACACACTCGTACAAAACCTTGCTCTTCGAATATCTCGTATCTTAAAAAAGTCTAAAATAACTTTATTATGGATTCCGAGCCATGTCGGAATTAAAGGCAACGAATTTGATGACAGTAAAGCAAAAAATGCATTGAATCTCGAACAAACAAATATCAAACTACCATACACAGATTTTAAACCTTCTATTCTTACAGCCATTCAAAATGAATGGCAGCAACGCTGGTCTCTGGAGACCAACAACAAACTTTTTAAGATACAACCGAAACTTAAAACATCTATTCCCAGTCGGGAAGATCGTAGAGAGGAAGTTGTCCTCGCTCGGCTCCGTACTGGGCACACATATCCTACTCATTCGTACCTATTAAAACGAGAAGATATACCTTCATGCCACGCATGTGACACTCCATTTACAGTGGAACATTTTTTAATAGAATGTACCGATTTTAAACACATTCGTGATAACTACTTTCGAGTCCCGGATATGAAAACACTTTTCAGTTCCGTGGATTCGAAGGCATTATTTAACTATTTGAAAGACATCGTCTATTTTATAAACTCTGATGTCTTTTAACCCACCTTACCCTTTTTGACGTTATATATATATCACATATTCCATATCATCTATTCGTTATCTCTTTTATTATTTTAAACCCCTTTTTTATTTTTTTATTATCTACACATACAATGCGAATGCTTTTAAAATGAACCATTTTATCGCTACTCACATGTTTGTTAAAAAAAACCCAAAAAATCAAAAAAATCACCATGGCCCTAAATGATCACAGCCGTCGATGGGCCGTTAAACATAAACAAACAAACAAAAAGAGACTAACATATACCAGTCCTTTCTTTGTTTTGGGGAGACAAACATACCATTCCCTTGTTTGTCTTGACGAGACTGACATATGCCAGTCCTTTTTCGTCTTGACGAGACTTACACACACCATTCCCTTCTTTGTCTTGACGAGACTAACATGTATCAGTCCTTACTTTGTCTTGGGGAGACTTACATATACCAGTCCTTTCTTTGTCTTGACGAGACTTACACATACCATTCCCTTCTTTGTCTGGACGAGACTAACATATACCAGTATTTTATTTGTCTTGATGAGACAAACATATATCAGTCTTGTCGAGACTAACATATACCAGTCCGTTCTTTGTCTTGACGAGTCTAACATATACCAGTCCTTTCTTTGTCTTGACGAGACTAACATGTATCAGTCCGTTCTTTGTCTTGACGAGACTAACATATACCAGTCCTTTCTTTGTCTTGACGAGACTACCATGTATCAGTCCGTTCTTTGTCTTGACAAGACTAACATATACCAGTCCGCTCTTTGTCTTGACGAGACTAACATATACCAGTCCTTTCTTTGTCTTGACGAGGCTAACATGTAGCAGTCCGTTTTTTGTCTTGACAAGACTAACATATACCAGTCCGTTCTTTGTCTTGACGAGACTAACATGTACCAGTCCTTTCTTTGTCTTGACGAGACTACCATGTATCAGTCCGTTCTTTGTCTTGACAAGACTAACATATACCAGTCCGTTCTTTTTCTTGACGAGACTTACATATACCAGTCCTTTCCTTGTCTTGACGAGACTTACATATACCAGTCCTTTCTTTGTCTTGACCAGACTAACATATACCAGTCCGTTCTTTGTCTTGACCAGACTAACATATACCAGTCCTTACTTTGTCTTGACGAGACTAACATATACCAGTCCTTTCTTTGTCTTGACGAGACTAACAATATACCAGTCCTTTCTTGTCTTGCTGTTACTAACGCATACCATACTTTCTTTGTCTCTTGTGATGACGATACTTACATGTACCAGTCCTCTCTGACGTAATGACAAGACTGAGTCTGTATCAGATTCGTAGTAACCCGACTTCGTCTTTATACGTTCCATCTCAAGTAGTCTTCCACGTTCTTATATTCACGAGGCCTGTCAGTCACACTCTGAAATATGTGACTATGTCGATTGTATAACAATTCTTTCCCTTACATCGCCTCTCCTTTCCCACCTCCTGGTTGTTTACCGAGTCCCTCAATTTTAGTGACAGGGCTGTACCGATGCCTGTCTTATCTCAATAGATAGTGACACGGCTTCACCTTGACCAGTCCCTGTCTCAGGTGTTGATGACGATCAATTTAGTCCGAACGAAAATTACATCAAATTGGTGATATTGAGGTTGTCAAGATGCGTCAGTGCCTGTTCATTTCAGGACTTGTGGCGTTACGGGAAACGACAAGTAATGAGTATAAAGACTACGAAGTTTGCGAGACCTATACTCTTAAACAGTGACACGTTTGTGCCATTACACATTTTATACAACCTGTCAATTATCGCGTATCTGGTGCTCGTGACATGTAGTACCCAGACACTTCTATATATATACATATATGTAAAGTAAGCTGATTACTACACGTGTACGTTGGTTCGATTAACCAGGATGTAAGTACGATATTGTTTTGGAAACAGTCTACGTGATAAATAAGCTGCAGAAAGATATAAATCTGTGTCGCTCAATTGGGAAAGACTGGGTTCGATGATGGAAGATCCCAGGCACTATTAAACCGTTGTAAAAGAAGAATTCCTAAATCACCTCCTCCCCACCAGTCGTTATAGCGCTGGTACTTACAACCCAGACTGCGTGGTACGTCGTATTTACGTCAACATCAATTAATGACATTATAAAGCATTATTTAACATGTTTTGTTTGGCTTGTTCAACGTTCTTTTTAAGGCAGTTGAGAGAACATTTAAAGATCCCAATCCCAAATGTTGCAATGAAGGGCAGCAGATCATTTATTGTTTGGTTTGGTTTTAATTTGTTTAACATTCAATAAATAGCTTAGGTCATATGTATTGTTTATATGTGCTGGAGACAGGCGACACAGACGTAGGCCCTTTTCACCTGTAGGGGAGGGTGTTCCTATTTTCCTCTTTTAAGTCAGGTAGTTGAATAGAGCAGGCCTATTATTTCCCGGAATGTGCAAGAGTAAACGGAACGATTATACAAAACAAGGTAAGTACTCATACATCCCAGTGCGTTAACCATACATAGATTTCGACAATGGTGTTGCTTTGAAGATATATTCTTAGATATAAAAATCACCTGAATGATAATGAAATATGGAACAAAACATTCCAATGATAAATCTAATCAAGTAATATAATTTGTGTTCGGAGTGTGCCGGTAGAATACAAAGTTGATGGAGTGAATGTTTTGATGGTGACATCTAGGAAATTCTATTACGTGTGACGTATTTAGTATTTGCCCTTGGATTATTTTTATTAACGGGAGTATCACACGATATTATGCTATTCGTCAATACGCTAAGCAGGGACAACAAGTCTATGTAATGTTAAGCCCGTGAAACCAAATTGAATTTGCGTGTTCATGCATATATTATGTATTTATGGGAAACTACCGAAATTCAGTCTAACATTTTCTTACACAAAGGAATATTTGGGGTTCTTTATGCCCTCAGAAATAGTTAGCATACCTAAAGAATAGACTCGATAGGCTATCTAGGATAAATGTAATCAACTTAAGAACTCTGATTTTTTTATGCTCGGTGTAGTGAACGATAATTTACGTGTTTTATTCGTTTTGTTTCTATACAGATATACCATAGAGAATTGACAAAGGTATATATAGGGAAAGGGAACATTTGGTATGCTTGATGAAGATTGTTAAAGATTTGATTGTTTATGGCTCTTCGTCCTTGAAACAAACGAGGTCATTTGAAGACGTTGCCAGTTGACGATATAACCACTTTATCTTTCAATTACTCTGAAATGTTCTAGCCTGGTCAAAGTAGCATGATACTACGTCATACCCTGCCTCCAGTACACAAACTGCCTCAAGCACTCAAAAAACACATGCGCCCAAACATTACACACCTAGAGGCCTTGTTTGTTTGATTTTATTGACTTGCAACAGCAATGGTAATATTTGCTTGTAAATGGTTTAACGTCTTATCAGCAGCTAAGGTAATTTAAAGACGTGTCTCCTTGTGTGGTTTTCATGCGTGTAATTGTGCCAGAGACAGGGTATGTTGGTTTATTTGCCTCCGTGTGATAGCGTAGATCTGATGCCGACTTTATAGTGTTGTCTCACTGAAATACGATTTCAAAGACACCAAGCGTAGCATTTACATAATACTGCCAACGGGTGAAACGTTGCCATAACGCTTACTGCTGTACGTTAAGCAGGGAAAAACACTATTACAATTTTTAGACCGGGAGCGAACCAGTTGCCTTCTTCATATGGGTGAACGTTCATCATTAATGCCAAAAGGGTAATGCGTATCAAGCCGCCAGGAAATAAAAGGAGAAATATAAAGATCCAAAATATTGCAATGGATGCAGCGAATTTATTTTTGTTTCCGCAAGAACCTACCAATTCGTTCGCTATTAATGTATTTTTTCCGGATGTCCATTTTGACAGTGTTGTTTGCCTCTAAATGACTCATTGTCGATTGGTCGGAGGAACTTGCGCCGTTGCTAAGCAGTCATCCAGGCTAATGGTGGTCATCCCTCAACTGCAATGAAGTATTTAAATATTTTATATTCCAATAGCATACACCAAAATAAAATATTTTATACCAAATACAACAAATTTGAACATGATCTAGAGGCCCCCGTTATAATTCCTGTAAACCTTTCCTTGTTGAGTATAGAGGTGTCGGACAGCATGAGTTTGGGTGCGAGTTCTTGACACTCAATATCTATGGAGTAATCGATGCAGTCTACTAGGAACTCGAAGTGCTTTACTGCGAAAGGCACGTCATAGACTACGTAAACAGGTGGATTTTATTATACCATCGTCGTGCAGACATGATTAAGTTCCAAAACAGATTGACGCTTTTTAATTGCATTGGCGTTTCTCTTGGAAGTGAAACAATTGGTTACTGGATTTAGATATGTCCCTATTAGTAATTTATATATCTCGATCGAACACTGGATAGCCGTAAGGGATGCTATTTGCGTCAGAGTGTTTGCAAACATCAAAAGGTTACAAAATATACAGAGAGAGATCCTTCTGATTAACTTGCAGACATTAACAAACGTATTACATATACTTACAATTGTGATGAATATCTGATCGACTGAAGGCGGATTCTAAGCACTACAGAATATGCTTAAGGGCTTTTAGTCATTGAACGAACATAAACAAAATAGATATACTCTATGTCAAAGATATATATTTAAGTGACGTTTATGCCACCCCTGTCTTTTCACAAACGAATGAACTGCAGTATCACTAATGCTTCTACATTTAAACAAGAGGCCCATGGGGCCTTAACGGTCACCTGATATATTTATACAGAGAGTTGATTTTGTTTTTAACATGAACAGAAATATTATTCAAAGTGACAAAAAACAATAAAAACACCTTATTCAATATCTAGCATACAGATTTCAGACTAAAAAGGATTTGAAACTAGCACCTCTGATTCTAAACAAGGAAAATGAAGAAATTTTAGCATACTGACTCCTTTGAGCCCCACCCTACAGCCCTTGGTTGTAGGGCTGGCTCAAAATTTTCAAAGTATCAAACTGTCAATCCAAGGTTATAATTCCAATCAAGTTATTAACATGTAATAATCAAAGTATCATTTGCCATTATAAACCATAATAAATTTTGCCCCCCCCCCTCCTTCCCCAGGGGGTAAACGTGAGACCCTAGGGTCATAAACCTTAAGACCCTTCCATCTATGAAGAGTATTTGATTCTACCATATCTGGGTCTTGAGAAGAAGATTTTTGAAATTTCAGTCAATTCAACCCTTTTTGGCCCCACCCATCAGCCCCTGGGGGTCAGCCAGGGCTCATAGGTACATACTATCAAACTGCTACCTAATACTGATAATGCTAACCCAAATTGAATTACTTCCAATGGAAATTAAACAAATGTTGGTCCAAAATGTGATTTCCCTATATAAACTATAGTAAAGTTTACCCCCTCCCCAGGGGGAAACGTGAGACCCAAGGGTCATAAAATTCACAATTTCGGTAAAGCACCTTAAGACCCTTCCACCTATGAAGAGTATTTGATACTACCATATCTGGGTCTTGAGAAGAAGATTTTTGAAATTTTAGTCAATTGGACCCTTTTTTGCCCCACCCTTCAGGCCCCAGGGGGCTTAGGACTAAACCGGCAACTACTTTTTGTTGACCTTTGTCCATGGAAGGTCCCTGCAAAATTTCATTGAATTTAGTTCAGGGGTTTTGGAGAAGAAGTCGAAAATGTAAATTGTTTACGGACGGACGACGGACGACGACGGACAAAACGCGATCGCAATATGTCACTTGAGACTTTGTCTCAGGTGACCTAAAAATAAAAATAAATTAACCACTGAAACATTTACACTGAATAACATGAATTTCAGACAGTAAAATATCTCACAAAAGAATATAGACCTAACTTTTTATAGCTCTGAGGGTAATGCTAAATGTGTTTGTTACTGATCTAGAAAAGTATGAACTAACAAAGTCTCCTTGGTATGGTTTGTAGTCGTTTAAATGTTTAGAATTATCAGAAAAATAAATAGTCATTGGGACTTGACAGTTCAAATGGGTATTGTCAATTTTTTATTTCTTGTCTCCAATATTCGCTGGTGAAGCTCTGCTCTCCTCGCCTTAGGTTACATCTTGACACACCTGTTACAAAACTGGTTCCCCAATACAAATAGAATGACTTAATTCACACCTGGCTCACTGGGTTAGTTCAATATTCGTCCTGAGGGGAGGGAGATTTTACATCACTCGTGGTGACCTGATGAATTCCTACAGACAGCCAAGCCTAACTCAAGTCGGCAAAGTATGGCTATGGCTAGCTTTACCATTCTACTAATGTTTAAGTAAGGATCGTTTTTCTGAGACAATTACTTGCTATATGATTTACCATAAAATCAACATTGATAAATACTTGTCATATATCAACCTATGTATTTCAGTATGATACAATTATTTTACTGGTTAATCGTTATCAACAATTTATTTGCCATACTTTCTGTGACAGACTTTTCATGAATGAGTGCTTTTCACTTAGATTCATGCTTCACTCTGACTTGTGTTGAGATCATTACTACATGTATTGTTGTCGGAACCTGCTGTTTTAACGCCTTATAGCTTTATTATTTTGAGTGCCACTGTCTACCAGGACAAACACTATATGCCGCCATGTGTTGGCATACAAAAAATCCTAAGGATACTTCCGGCTTCGGCAGAATGATATGATCAGGAAATTCAAACACATTAGCTTTTTATCGACGTTAGCACGAGATTATTTCAAATCACATGTACGCAGTTTTCATCATTTCTATGAGGTATAGAACTTTTCGATTTGTTTTTAAAACCATACAATGTGATAGTGGTACACAATGCTAGTTGATTTCATAATAACCAAAACTATCCATTTTAGAAGTGGCAGGGTTCATAATATAGATATTGAAATTTAGTGTATCCCTTTAATTTTTGCAAAGTCATGTAATACATTTTTTAACACCTTCTTTTCTGATTAAGATGAATTTTGAATTATGTATAGCCAGACACATTTTGTCTACTCACAGATGGACGTCCAGGCTGCTTCCATCCCCCCCCCCGAACTTTGGTATGTGATGCTTTTGTTGTTATTTTAAAACTAAACTTCATTAAAATCGATCAGAATGCTTTAGAGAAGCAGCCTGTGCGGTCTTCTTCCTCCTGGTAAGCATCGGCATCCATAATATAAATATGATACTGTTTACTTAGCGGTGTTATATATACTTATTTCCGTTATCCCTGACACCCCAAAAATCAATAAAACTAGAGCAAAATATGAACAAAGTATACTTTGGGATATATGTAGCAGGCCTATTTATTTACAAACATTTACCGTAAGAGTACTAGAAAGGTTTCCGTTTTATCTTAGTATCAAGTGTTTTTTTTCCTGTTCTCTGCTAAGGTGACAACGAGGAGGCCGACTCGATCTGCTGTCACCAGTGCAAACAAATGTGGTCTATATCTTCTTCTTTTTTGGCGGAATCTCCACATGTCCCCAACTTTATGTGACCTTGGTATTTTTGGAACGATAACCAACATCACAAAATGACTCCAATGTTCCGGGTTTTTTCCCGGTTAATGATCACTCACACCTCATTTTATCGCAGGGTTTCTTCATTATAGAATGCAGCCACATATTTACAGCTTTTCTATATATTTCTATTGTACATGTAATATTGTATCACTGATCAGTCTTTCTATTTATGGAATTTGAAAATGACAGCTTTACACTTATTATCGATCAGTCAGCTTGTCAAGAGTATGTCGTCTTGCAACAACCTGTCTGTAACAGCCAAGGCAATGTAAGCGCGAATATAATAAGGTTACGAACAAAAAGTATGGAGCTAACAACTGCCCATCAGTTGTCAATAGGAGCAATTAGGCCGGTTTGACCCGGTAAATTTACCTCAATTTCCGAGTCGGCGACAAATAGCAATACATTTAAGTAGTATAGGGTTGATTGGGGTGGGGGTGGGGGGTCGACTAGAGGGCACCTCTGGTGACGTCATACTGGTGGGTTGACCTCTGGTGACGTCTTATTGGTTTGTTAACCTGTGTTTTGTCTGTTTGAGAGGACTGCAGGAGCAGTAACCAGACTGTAGAAGACAGGACAGTCGTGAAGCTGCGGGAGCAATAACAGGACTGTCGTAGATAGGACGGTCGTGAAGCTGCGGGAGCAATAACAGGACTGTCGTAGATAGGACAGTCGTGAAGCTGCGGGAGCAGTAACAGGACTGTCGTACATAGGACTGTCGTGAAGCTGCGGGAGCAGTAACAGGGCTGTCGTAGATAGGACAGTCGTGAAGCTGCGGGAGCAGTAACAGGCCTGTCGTAGATAGGACAGTCGTGAAGTTGCGGAAGCAATAACAGGACTGTCGTAGATAGGACAGCCGTGAAGCTGCGTGAGCAATAACAGGACAGTCGTGAAGCTGCGGGAGCAATGACAGGACTGTCGTAGACAGGACAGTCGTGAAGCTGCGAGAGCAATAACAGGACTGTTGTAGATAGGACAGTCGTGAAGGACAGTCGTGAAGTTGCGGGAGCAGTAACAGGACTGTCGGAGATAGAACCGTCGTGAAGCTGCGGGGGCAGTGACAGGACTGTCGTAGACAGGACAGGCGTGAAGCTGCGGGAGCAGTACCAGGGCTGTCGTAGATAGGACACTCGTGAAGCTGCGGGAGCAGTTACAGGACTGTCGTGAAGTTGCGGGGGCAATAACAGGACTGTCGTAGACAGGACAGGCGTGAAGCTGCGAGAGCAATAACAGGACTGTTGTAGATAGGACAGTCGTGAAGTTGCGGGAGCAGTAACAGGACTGTCGGAGATAGAACCGTCGTGAAGCTGCGGGGGCAGTTACAGGACTGTCGTGAAGTTGCGGGGGCAATAACAGGACTGTCGTAGATAGGACGGTCGTGAAGCTGCGGGAGCAGTTACAGGACTGTCGTGAAGTTGCGGGAGCAATAACAGGACTGTAGTAGATAGGACAGTCGTGAAGCCGCGGGAGCAGTAACAGGGCTGACGTAGATAGGACAGTCGTGAAGGACAGTCGTGAAGTTGCGGAAGCAAGAACAGGACTGTCGTAGATAGGACGGCGGTGAAGCTGCGTGAGCAAAAACAGGACAGTCGTGAAGCTGCGGGAGCAATAACCAGACTGTCGAAGACAGGACAGGCGTGAAGCTGCGGGAGCAGTAACCAGACTGTAGAAGACAGGACTGTCGTGAAGCTGCGGGAGCAGTAACAGGACTGTCGTAGATAGGACAGTCGTGAAGCTGCGGGAGCAGTAACAGGACTGTCGTAGATAGGACAGTCGTGAAGCTGCGGGAGCAGTAACAGGACTGTCGTAGATAGGACAGTCGTGAAGCTGCGGGAGCAGTAACAGGACTGTCGTAGATAGGACAGTCGTGAAGCTGCGGGAGCAGTAACAGGACTGTCGTAGATAGGACAGTCGTGAAGCTGCGGGAGCAGTAACAGGACTGTCGTAGATAGGACAGTCGTGAAGCTGCGGGAGCAGTAACAGGACTGTCGTAGATAGGACAGTCGTGAAGCTGCGGGAGCAGTAACAGGACTGTCGTAGATAGGACAGTCGTGAAGCTGCGGGAGCAGTAACAGGACTGTCGTAGATAGGACAGTCGTGAAGCTGCGGGAGCAGTAACAGGGCTGTCGTAGATAGGACAGTCGTGAAGCTGCGGGAGCAGTAACAGGACTGTCGTAGATAGGACAGTCGTGAAGCTGCGGGAGCAGTAACAGGACTGTCGTAGATAGGACAGTCGTGAAGCTGCGGGAGCAGTAACAGGACTGTCGTAGATAGGACAGTCGTGAAGCTGCGGGAGCAGTAACAGGACTGTCGTAGATAGGACAGTCGTGAAGCTGCGGGAGCAGTAACAGGACTGTCGTAGATAGGACAGTCGTGAAGCTGCGGGAGCAGTAACAGGACTGTCGTAGATAGGACAGTCGTGAAGCTGCGGGAGCAGTAACAGGACTGTCGTAGATAGGACAGTCGTGAAGCTGCGGGAGCAGTAACAGGACTGTCGTAGATAGGACAGTCGTGAAGCTGCGGGAGCAGTAACAGGACTGTCGTAGATAGGACAGTCGTGAAGCTGCGGGAGCAGTAACAGGACTGTCGTAGATAGGACAGTCGTGAAGCTGCGGGAGCAGTAACAGGACTGTCGTAGATAGGACAGTCGTGAAGCTGCGGGAGCAGTAACAGGACTGTCGTAGATAGGACAGTCGTGAAGCTGCGGGAGCAGTAACAGGACTGTCGTAGATAGGACAGTCGTGAAGCTGCGGGAGCAGTAACAGGACTGTCGTAGATAGGACAGTCGTGAAGCTGCGGGAGCAGTAACAGGACTGTCGTAGATAGGACAGTCGTGAAGCTGCGGGAGCAGTAACAGGACTGTCGTAGATAGGACAGTCGTGAAGCTGCGGGAGCAGTAACAGGACTGTCGTAGATAGGACAGTCGTGAAGCTGCGGGAGCAGTAACAGGACTGTCGTAGATAGGACAGTCGTGAAGCTGCGGGAGCAGTAACAGGACTGTCGTAGATAGGACAGTCGTGAAGCTGCGGGAGCAGTAACAGGACTGTCGTAGATAGGACAGTCGTGAAGCTGCGGGAGCAGTAACAGGACTGTCGTAGATAGGACAGTCGTGAAGCTGCGGGAGCAGTAACAGGACTGTCGTAGATAGGACAGTCGTGAAGCTGCGGGAGCAGTAACAGGACTGTCGTAGATAGGACAGTCGTGAAGCTGCGGGAGCAGTAACAGGACTGTCGTAGATAGGACAGTCGTGAAGCTGCGGGAGCAGTAACAGGACTGTCGTAGATAGGACAGTCGTGAAGCTGCGGGAGCAGTAACAGGACTGTCGTAGATAGGACAGTCGTGAAGCTGCGGGAGCAGTAACAGGACTGTCGTAGATAGGACAGTCGTGAAGCTGCGGGAGCAGTAACAGGACTGTCGTAGATAGGACAGTCGTGAAGCTGCGGGAGCAGTAACAGGACTGTCGTAGATAGGACAGTCGTGAAGCTGCGGGAGCAGTAACAGGACTGTCGTAGATAGGACAGTCGTGAAGCTGCGGGAGCAGTAACAGGACTGTCGTAGATAGGACAGTCGTGAAGCTGCGGGAGCAGTAACAGGACTGTCGTAGATAGGACAGTCGTGAAGCTGCGGGAGCAGTAACAGGACTGTCGTAGATAGGACAGTCGTGAAGCTGCGGGAGCAGTAACAGGACTGTCGTAGATAGGACAGTCGTGAAGCTGCGGGAGCAGTAACAGGACTGTCGTAGATAGGACAGTCGTGAAGCTGCGGGAGCAGTAACAGGACTGTCGTAGATAGGACAGTCGTGAAGCTGCGGGAGCAGTAACAGGACTGTCGTAGATAGGACAGTCGTGAAGCTGCGGGAGCAGTAACAGGACTGTCGTAGATAGGACAGTCGTGAAGCTGCGGGAGCAGTAACAGGACTGTCGTAGATAGGACAGTCGTGAAGCTGCGGGAGCAGTAACAGGACTGTCGTAGATAGGACAGTCGTGAAGCTGCGGGAGCAGTAACAGGACTGTCGTAGATAGGACTGTCGTGAATCTGCGGGAGCAGTAACAGGACTGTCGTAGCCAGGACTGTCGTAGCCAGGACTGTCGTGAAGCTGCGGGAGCAATTACAGGGCTGTCGTAGAAAGGACAGTCGTGAAGCTGCGGGAGCAATAACAGGACTGTCGTAGATAGGACAGTCGTGAAGCTGCGGGAGCAGTAACAGGACTGTCGTAGCCAGGACTGTCGTGAAGCAGCGGGTTAAGATGTTGAGAGTGTTTTCAACATGACAGCTATACGTCGAGAGAGCATATTATTTTTTAATACTGGTAAAATGAAGAAAGGTTATCCTCATGAAATCAGGATAACTTCTTCACTATTTTTCAATGACGTCATTGAGTCTTTCTGCTTACGTTAGGCCTAGTGTAGGTTATTTAGCTGACGGGTTGGTTTTGACGACGTCAGAGAGTTTTTTGGCTTACGTTAGTGTAGGTTATTTAGCTGACGGGTTGGTTTTGACGCCGTCGTCGAGTTTTTCGGCTTACATAAGTGTACATTACAATGTATTTAGCTGACGGGTTTGTTTTGACGATGTCATTGAGTTTTTTCGGCTTACGTTAGTGTACATGATTTAGCTGACGAGTCTGTTTGATGACGTAATCGAGTTTTGGTATTACTATAGAATATATAATTTGTCTGACGGGTAGGGTTTGACGATGTCTTCGCGTTTTTGGATTCCGTTACTAGCTTACGGGTTGGTTTTGACGATGTCAATAGAGTTTGAGCATGACTGTAGATCGTGTATTTGGACTGACGGATTGGTTTTGACGTTGTCATCAAGTTTTTGGCATAACTGTAGAGTGTGTAGTTTGACTGACAGGTCAATTTTCACGACGTCATTGAATTTTGGCATGACTGTAGAGTGTGTATTAGGACTGACGGGTTAGTTTTCACTATGTCATCGAGTTTTTATTTGGCTTACATGTACGTTAGTGTACGACATCTAGCTGACGGATTGGTTTTGACAACGTCATCGAGTTATCCGGAATTACCTCATATTTTGTCCTGAAATGAATTTAGTTTGAATTTTGTTTATTTCTACAAAAACATTTCATACATTAAAAACCAACAGAGAAAAACCTTAAAAAGTGTTATTTTTCTTACAATTTTTTTTAATTTATCTTTTTTTTTTTTTAAATATCGATATTTTTCATCAAAATTTATGCTGAATGAGCTGATACGCGTGTATGGCATTGCTTGGTGTTTTGGCGTTATCCTGTTTTTGGAGTCATCCTGATTTGGAGTCGTCCGGTTTTTGGGAGTCATCCTGTTTTACCCTTTTTGATCGTTTTTACTTGAATTATTCCATTTTTCAATGAAAATGTAGTATTTATTTTTAGTCAAGCAAATATAAAAATCATTAGCTGAACAACATTTGATAATCATTTGGTAAAAAACATTAAGTAATCATTAAAAAAACATATTAAACATGGGTATCATCGATGACTAATCGACTCATTGTTGCCCGTTTCTATCTTTTCATATCCAACAAAAAGGATAACTCCAAAAACAGGATGACTCCAAAACACCAAACAACACCATACAAGCCTATCAGCTCGTTCAGCATGAATATTTGATGACAAATATCTATTTTTTTCGTAAGAGTATCGATACATTATTAATTTCATTAAGATGAATTAAAAACTTTTTCTCTGTTTTTGTTATTGTATGAAATGTCTATGTAAAAATAAACCAAAATAAAATTACGAAATATTCTTATATCCTATAGCAGTGGCCAAAGTAGTAAGAAACGTAGGATTAGTGAACACTTGTGGAACGGCACGCTCACTACACTCTGGAGGGAACGTTGTGTCGTAGAACGACAATGGATCAGTTGTTAAACAAACAGAAACGTCATCCAACGAACAACATTTGTCGAGAAACGGAAACATTTTGATAGGGAAGTCCAGCGCTGTAAACGAAGGTACATCGTCCGGCAGCAAATTCATTTGGAGGAACTAAGTAGTTCGGGAGATTCTAGATCCTTCTGGAAACGTATCGGTAAAGTTGGTGTTGGCGAGGATCGTAAAAAAAGTTATTCCAATGGAAGTCATACTTCCGGATGGCAGTGTTAGTAATGATACAACATAAGTGCTAGGTAAATGGGGAAAAGGAGTTCTCCCAACTCCTTACTCAACCCGACACCCCTGGTGGTGTCACAGTAGAGGAGGATATACCGGAAGCGGAAGTCTAAGTGAATGTTCTAATTACTGGGTTATTTAATATTGAAATACAACCACAAGAAGTATAAAGTGTTAAAAAATGCAAAAGTTGGTAAAGCGCCAGGTTTCGATGGTTTGCCTATGGAAGTGTGCTATGTAATCTTTTCAATTTGTGCTTTACCTCAAATGTTATACCAGATTTTTGGAGGAGGGGTGTGATCGTTCCAGGACCTAAATCGTCCACGGTGGATCCTCATGAGCCCCTCGGCTACAGAGGTATTACGTTAGCCTCGACAGTATATACAGTCTACTGTGGTATCCTGAACGACCGTCTGGATTCCTTGGTGGATACAAACGTCATACTTAACGATGAACAAAATGGTTTCCGAAAGGGCCGATGATGTACCATTGACCATATTTCGACGATAACGTCAATTATCGAGAATAGACGACGTAAAAAACGTTCTACGTATACCGACTTTATTGACTTTAAAATGGCATATGACAGTATAAACAGGCTTTTGTTATTTCTTAAACTCAATAAACAAGGAATTACTGGTAACCTCTTTTCAGCTATAAAGTCTTTATATAAAAATGTACCAGGCTGTGCGAGAGTAAATGGATTAAGTACGGGATGATTTGACGTCACGTGTGGTTTTAAACAAGGATGTACTTTATCAACGATTTTATTCAACTTGCATATTAATGACCTTATAACATATTTGAATAGTTTGGGGGTTGGTATAGAGGTAACGGATCGTAAAATATGTGCCCTACTCTATGCAGATGATCTGGTTATCAGGGCTAGTACTGAATGTGGTCTCCAGTTATTACTAAATGGTCTAAATACTGTGTGAATCCAATAAACTTAATATTAACGCTGATAAGTCGGCTATTGTACATTTCCGTCCAACGTCTGTAACAGTCAGTAATAGTATGTTTTCGTGTGGGAAGCTAGCCCTAGAAATACGTAGTCGGTATACATATCTGGGTCTCACGTTTACGGAACACTTGGATTTTAATGTAACGGCAAAACTCGTGCCCAAATCAGCGTGTAGAGCACTTGGTTTGTTAATAGCTACATCGAAATTAATGGGAGGCTTACCATATAAAACCTTCATAAAATTGTATGAGAGTACAGTGTGACCAGTAATTAGTAACGGTGCTGCTAGATGGGGTACACGTTTGTTTGTTTGTTTGTTTATGTTTAACAGCCCAGCTCATTTAGGGCCATGGTGATATTTTTCATATTAAAAGCATTCGCATTGTATGTGTAAATAATTAAAATAAAAAGAGAGTTAAAATAGTAAAAGAGATAACGAATAGATGATATTGACTAGGTGATATGTAAAACGTCAAAAAGGGTAAGGTGGGTTAAAAGACATCAGAGTCTATAGAATAGTTCGATGTCTTTCAAAAAGTTAAATAATGCCTTCGAGTCCACGGAACTGTAAAGAGTTTTCATATTCGTGACTCGAAAGTAGTTATCGCGAATGGGTTTAAAAAGGAACATTTCATTAAAAAAATGTTCCAATATAAATGGATTCTCAAATGCGTGGCATGAAGGTGGATCTTCTCGTTTTGAAAGGTACGAATGAGTAGGATATGTGTTCCCAGTACGGAGCCGAGCGAGGACAACTTCCTCTCTACGATCTTTCCGACTTGGAATAGATGTTTTTAGTTTCGGATTTACTTTAAAAACGTTTGTTGCTGGTCCCGAGAGGCCAGCGTTGCTGCCATTCATTTTGAATGACTGTACGAATAATTGGTTTAAAATCTGTATATGGTAGTTTGATATTTGTTTGTTGGAGATTCAATGCATTCTTTGCTTCCTTGTCAACAAAGTCGTTGCCTTTAATTCCGACATGGCTCGGAATCCATAGTAAAGTTATTTTAGACGTTTTTAAGATACGAGATATTTGAAGAGCAAGGTTTTGTACGACTGTGTTTTTAGGATCTCGTAACTGTAAACGCTGTAGGACAGACAGAGAGTCTGAACAAATGATTGACTTTTTAATGCGGTGTTCATCGATATGGTCGAGGTCCAAACCCATGGCGCATACTTCGGCAGAAATGATGGAGGCGACGTCTGGTAGTCGAACTGAAGTGCAAGAATTAGCAGTACAGCAGGCTGCTGCCACTTTCTCACCTGCTTTGGAACCATCGGTGTAAAGTTGTGTATGAGAAGGGTAATTCGAAATGCATTCCCGATAGGAGGATTTGTGTTCTTCGGGCATAACACTTGATTTCCCTCGCTCATGTAATGTAAAGTTAAAATCAGGTATTTGAATGGTCGACGGAGGAACATCAGATGTTAAATTCAGCTATGTCAGTCAACTTGATGTTGAGTTCTTGCAGGAAATTTGAAATTCGGATACCAAATGTTGGCAGAAGTTTTGGGTTTTGTGTAAATATGTTTTGATATTTTGGGGTGAATACTTGGTCGAAAGCAGTATTTTTAGGGTTTGATTGTAATTGAGTTGCAAACTGTAATGCAAGTTTTTTCCTTCTGTCATTAAGGGATGGTCGTACAGGCTTTTTACAGGTGTTGTTCGAAAAGCTCCAAGGGCTAGTGTAAGGTTTGTGTCATTGTGTGTTTTTCGTTTCAGACAGAAATGCATGCACACAGTTTTAGATTTAGAGAATTTGAAGCCGTTTTCGTCTGCCCAATTTTGTAGACTGTTGAATTTGTCGTTCTATCGTGTGCATGTTCCACAAATAACGACCCTTCTGTTGATTGACCAAGACATTTGACTATTTCGTTGATTTTAAGACCAAAAAGGTGACTGATATGATTCCACCCTGTGGGACCCCCATTTCCTGTTTAGACGTTTCAGAAAAATTTGAACCAACACGAACTTTGAAGTGTCCATCTGATAGGTAATTAGATATAAAATTGGGAAGGTTTCCACGTACGCCAAGGTCATGAAGATCGTTCATGATGCCATACTGCCATGTAGTATCATAGGCATTCCCAAGATCAAAGAACATAGTAACAAGGTGGCCTTCTTGGCGAAAGCCTCTCGAATGAATGTCTCGAGTCTGAGATGGTCATTTGTCCCTCGGCTGTTTCTAAAACCACTTAGAAGAGGGGATATTATATCGTTGGGCTCAAGAAACCAACCCAGTCTTCGTTCTAAAGTTTTACATACACAACTAGTCAGAGAAATAGGACGATAGTTGTTTAGGTCGGTAGCATCCTTTCCCGGTTTTGGTATAGGTATAATTATGAGTTCTTCCACGAATCGGGTATCTTTCCGGAAGCTTAAACTTGGTTGAATATGTAAAGAAGGCATGTTAGTGACGAGTCCGGTAGTTGCTTGAGAAATTGATATGGAATATCATCAGGACCTGAAGCAGAGTCCTGCGATTTTCTAAGCGAATCAACAAGTTCTGGTAGGGTAAATGGCTCATTATAACTTTCTTTGTGTAATGATTTGAAATTTTGTCGTTTCTTTTCCCTTTTTTTCTTTAAAGACTAGAATTTTCGAGAGTGCCTTAAAGGGGATGAGTTTTTAGCTATGTTTTTTTGCAAATGCCTCAGCAATTTCAGACCTAGACGAGAACATTTTGTTTTTATTAATGAGGTGGGAGGATGTTGACTTTTTCTTTTTCCCACTTATTTTCCGAATCATATCCCATACTTTTTTGGAGGACGTGTTTGATGATATCTTGGATACATATTCTCTCCATCTGTTTCTTTTGTCAATTTTAATTGATTGCCGAGCCTTTGCCCGCCAAATTTTAAAATCACTGTAGTTTGAAGCAGTTTGGCAATTCAAATAGCGTCTTAGAGCAGCTGCCCGATTACTGCATGTTTTAAAAGATTCTTCTGATAAAGGGAACTTCGTAGGTTTTGGAGCGGATTTTGGAATCGTCTTTTTGGCAATAGAAGTGAGTATTTCAGTAAAAGTTTTGATTGGGTCGTCGAGGTTAGTACAATTTTCTGTGGTAAGATCCTCATTGCACATGTGTTGGAATTGAACCCAATCTGCTTTGTGCACATTCCATCGAGGCAGAGGATCATCAAGAGGAGTCCCAATATTCTTAAGATAAATTGGGGAGTGGTCATTCCCACAAAGATCATTATTCTCCTTCCAGTCATAATCAAGTAGAATGGAAGGATGGCATAATGATAGATCAATGTGAGTACGAGAGCCTGTAGCAGGGTATAAATAGGTAAGGGTATTGTTGTTAAAAAGACACAAGTTGTTTTTATCTATAAATTCCTCAATACGTCTTCCTCTCACGTCGGAGTTTGGAGAGCCCCACAGGCTATTATGACCATTGAAATCACCGAGGATTATGAATGGTGTAGGGAGCTGGGAGACGATGCCATTTAGTTGCTCGCAAGTGAAAACAATACTCGGAGGAAGATAAATTGAACAGACGGTTATTTGTCTGTGTAATGTTGCACAGACAGCAACAGCCTGTACATTTGTGTTTAACTTGATCATTCTGTGAGGAATATTTTTACGGACAGCTACAGCTGCACCACCTGCTGCTCTGCTACCTACAGTTGGAATGTTAGTGTAGAGTAAGAAATTTCTAAGAGTGATTGGGTTTTTGAGCATGATTTCTTGTAGACAAAAAATTCTTTTGATTCTGAAATTATTCTATATTTGCCTTTAATCCGCGGATGTTCCATTGGATAATTGTATTGTTCATCTTTTTCCATTTTGGCTGGATTTCGATGGAGTTGAAGCACGAAGCGTTGAGGCATTTGTCTCCATCCCGTCATCGAAATCCATTAAATCTGTTTGTCGGGTCCTCCGATCCTTTGCCATAGGTGACATTCAGATCGGGCCTATCAGATATGCCCCTGGATGTTCTATTTTTTTTTAGGTCTGTTGGTTGGTGATGTTGCCTCTGTCCTCAGTTGGGATCGAGGTACAGAGGAAATTGAGCGAGATCGCTGCGCACGCATATGTGCCCTAGATTGGCCATGTTTTATTAGGATTTTATTCTGATGAAAAGGTTTATTTTGAAACATTGACTGTTTGTGGTGGTGGTTTTGATTGTTTGTGAGGTTTGTTGTTTCTTGTTTTGCCCGTGAAACGGGTTGGGTCTCCCGTGATGATCCTCAAGTTCTGTTGGCCAGCCATGTCTGGGACTTGTGAGCCCCAGGCAGGTCTGTCCTCAGATACTTGAACCGAAGCATCCTTGACTGCGACACTGTCAACCGGCGCCTTGCCTCGAGTAACCTGTGCGTAAGAGGGTGCAGCAATTTCTGCACTCTTGACTATCCCCCTGGCCTCGGAGAAAGATACACTTCGGGTATATTTAACCCGTAATATCTCCCTCTCCCGGCTCCAGGTAGGGCAGTCGCGAGAAGTGGCAGCGTGCTTTCCCTCACAATTGACACAGCGCAGGTCGCGATGTCACAATCACTTTGTTATGTGTGAACCTTACGGCCACAATACTGGCAGATCGATTTCCGTCTACATCGGTTTTCGCGATTACCGTACTTCTGACAGTTTCGGCATCACGATTGATTTGGGATGTAGACGGAAACGTTGTACCTCTGGTATCCGTTTGTTAGTGTTTGAGGTAGTGTTGGTGTTGACAATGTGAGGATGAAGGTGTTTGTTTTTATTGTGCATTGATTTTCCTGATCACCATCCGCCTCACTTCAGAGACCGGGACGCTCTCCTCCTGGAAATATGCCAGTATGTCTTCGTCGGTGTCATTGCGCAAGGCTGGGCACCTGATTACCCCCTTGCTGCAATTAAGTGATGAGTGTCGTTTCACACTCACACCGATGTCGGCAAACATATTGTTCCGAGTAGGTTCATCGCCTGTTGTTAGCGATAAACCTCTATAAGGAGATCGCCCGATCCCAATGGATTAACGGATTTCACATCTCCAGCAATTCCCTGGATGCCCTTCCTAAACAGAAGTGGCGACGAGGCCTTTGTTTTGCCACTCTGTGTGGAGGTCATCACAGGGAAATGCGGGAATTGGGTGTTCTGTGCTGCGTTTTGTGTTGTTTTTGAACAAGAGTCATCGTTCCGGTTTTTGGTTTGTCCGTCTTTTGGTGATTTTTATCTTTACCCATGTGTATTTCCACCCGCTACGGAGCCAACAAGGGGACACTGGTGTGACGCGGATGTCCAGCGCCAAAGTGTCAAATATAACAGAAAGTCAAGTAATAAAACGTGGAATTGGGCAAGGCTGCCCTTTGTCTTTTTAATTTTTGTAATAGCAGTAGAGATATTAGCGATTAAAATACGACAAAATGTCAATGTTAAAGGAATACGAATTAACAGAAAAGACATAAAAATATCACAATTAGCGGATGATACAACATTATTTTTAAGGTTTTATGATGTACCATTAGCACTTAGAATAATAGAGGAGTTCGGTAAACACTCCGGTTTAAAACTAAACAAAAATAAAACAGAAGGACTATTCTTAGGCACGAATAAAAGAAAACCGACTGACTATGAAAGGGATAAAATGGATTCGAGAGACAAAAAATCTCTTGGAATATATTTCGGAACTAACAATAAAGTGTGTGCCAATTTGAACTGGGAAAGTAAAAAGACAACAATAGACGCAATGCTTAAGAATTGGAAAAAAAGAAAACTACCAGTGATCGGTAAAATCGTGGTTATAAATACTCTTGTTATCTCAAAAATAACATATATAGCAAGTGTCCAGCAGAGCAAATAAAAGAATTGGAACGCTTACTATATGGTTTCATATGGGAGGGAATTGAAAAAGTTAAAAGAAATATCATGATACAAAATTTTGAGAATGGGGGGGTTAAAAATACGTGATATTATATCACATATAGATGTCATAAGGGTGGCATGGGTGAAACGATTACCAAACAAGGAGGAAGCAAATTGGAAAAATTATACCAAAAATGATGTACGGAAATTATGGGAAAAACATGTTAATATTTAAAATGAATTTTGAAAAAAATAAGCAAATTAGAGATCTTAGTAAAAATGTAACAAGTTTTTACGTAAACATATTGGAGTCATGGCTAAAGGTAGGGGGTACTGGTAGAAATAGTAGAAATACTTTTTTTAAAGTAAGAAAGGAGGTCATATGGGGAAATAAAAAAATTATGATCAACGAAAAAACATTAATCTTTGATAATTGGATCGATAGCAATATGATTTATGTTGAAGATGTAATTAACAAAAATGGAAGAATTAATGAAAAATACATTTATGACAAATTAGCAAACAAACAGAACTGGATGAGTGAAAAGCTAAACAAGTTAAAATGGCTTTTCCAAAAAAATGGGCAGGAATTCTACAATCTCAAGAATCGATTGAAACCAAGGTTAATTTTAATAAAGGAAACTACAACGTTTATGATAAAAAAACCGGAGTTAATCTTAACTTAGGGAAGTTAAAAAATAAAGATGTATATAGGCTGGCTACTCAACAAAAAAATGTGATGAACATTAACAAAGTGCGATGGATAATATTTTCGGTTTAGATGCATCAATAGAAACCAAACAGATGCTACAATTTGTTTTCAGTAAACTCAGAGCTCTGTAACGTCTGTCAAGAGGTAGATGATTTTGAACATTATTTTATCAACTGTAGATATCTTGACAATTATTGGAACAAAATGGATAAATGTTTTCAAAACATAGGAATCTGTAAAAATATGAGACAGCTAAGGTATTTGATATAAGGATACAAAATACAAGAAAAAAAATACGATTGCACGAATATAATATTGTGTTTGATAGGTTTCGAAGACCTACCATTTAAGCGAACAAAAAACAAAGCAAATTAGCCCGACTAACATTTTTAAAAGGGAGCTAGAACATGTTTGCAGAGTTACGCAGGTAGGTAGCAAACAGTTACATACATTTATGAAGGATTTATGACAGATAGTCTACATGCATATACTTTACTAATAGAACTATCGGTAAGAAAACGTTGTCTTTTTCAATCATATGGTTTACTATGGTGACTAACGCAGCGTGTATAATATGGCTCGTAGTAAAGTGTACACATGTATTAGTAGTACGTATGTATTATATAGGATACATCATAACATGTATTGTATTAAAGTAAGTGATATTTTCTGGTGGAGATTATGTTCTATTTGTTTATTTTATTATTATATTTTCGTCTGTAGTTATAATCAGACATAACAAGTCACAATAGCCAGACAAGTACGTATACTCCAAGTACACATGTACAATACCATCCTAACAAGCTGCATATGGAAACCCAGACGTAATCATTGGATCTGACCAAAACAGCAGACAAATGAATTGGATCAAATGATCCTCTAGAGACATATACTAGCGGGAAAAAGAAACTGTGCATGCCTAAAATGTGTTATAAAAATAAATGTGTATGACGTAGAACAACAAGATTTTCAGGGACAATTTATTTGTTATATATTAACAGTTGCATTCCATCCATTTTCCACGTTATAGAATCAATAAGTTCCGCTCAGGAGTGACGTAAACACAATGTCCACCGTTTGCCTGAATGCAAGGCTGGCAACGTCGACGCATGGAGCCTATCAGACGGTTCAAGAATGCTTGTGGGATGGCATTCCAGATCTGTACCGACGCTGCAGGCAAATCAGCCAACGTCACCGGTTGATTAGGTAATGCCCGTAATTAGCGCTTCATTTCATCCCAGACGTGTTCAATGGGCGATAGATCGGGGGATACAGCAGGCAAAACGTCAACGTTCTGCTTTGCCAGAAAGTCCATAGCGACACGAGCTGTGTGTGGCCTGGCGTTGTCCTGCTGTAGCTTAATGTGCTGCCCTTGCACGAATGGAACGACGGGGGTCCGGAGGATCTCGTCACGGTAACGTAGCGCGTTCAAATTCCCGTTAACAACCACCAAAGGCGTTCTCCCGTCGGCTGTGATGCCATCCCCAAATCATAACGCTGCCTCCGCCGAAAGAACGTCGTTGTACCACATACGCGTCATGGAAACGTTCTCCAACGCGACGATACACTCTGGAACGGCCGTCACTACTATCCAGGTGGACTCGCGACTCGTCCGTAAACAAATTGCCTGCCCAATCCCGTCGAGTAAATCGCAGATGCCTTCTGCACCAGTCCAGACGTGCTTGCACAATGACGTGGCAGAAGAACTGAGCGGATTGCAGAACGTCGCGGACGGATAGCTCGTTCACGCAATCGGTTCCGTACAGTTCTCGGGCTTATTTATAGCAACCCAGGGATTGTCCGTGCAGTCAAACTTGCCGTTTGGGAGCGATTTCTCAAATGGACAAGCCGAATATGGTTGTCCTGTTGACGAGACGTCCCGCACGAGGTCGATCGCCGACGTGGCCAAACTGTTGATGTCATCTCCACAAATCCCGGATTGTGTTTCGAAGGACATGAACATGTGTAGAGACAACGGATTGGCCCATACCAGCTTGAAGCATACCAATAATCATTGAGCCTCGCTGGTCTCAACAGAGTGACCCAACAGTTGAAAAATAAACTTTCATTGTCGAATTGGATGGCTGGACGAGAAAAACGTGCAAACTGGTCAACGCCTAAAGAGAGCAAACTGCACAAGAAAAACTGTCAATGACACATGGATAGTTAGTATGTGTCATACTCGGTCATGTGTGTGAATTGTCATGTATATACAGTTGGTAATACATGGTCTTCTTTCCACTCATGTAAAAACACTACACAAACTACAAATATCCATTTGCCGTCTAGCCCTGGGCACCGCGAGAAATAACAAAGAAAGCGAGTGAATTACGCATTTGCTTATCCTTCTTAAAATTAAAATACCGACCTTCTTACAACCCCAGCTGCTGCGTGACCCTCAAGCGCTTATCAAGCGAATACTCAAAGTAGCCATATTTGCGACTGTCCGACTTCCAACGCCCATGTCTCTTCAGACATCGATCACTTACATTTTGGTTAGCAGCTGCTGTCGCCCCTCCTGCTCTAAAATAAATCGGAAATTACCGCCCTTAGACACCACACTCAATCTCTTCAAACTAGCTTCCCGTGCCCCTTTATAACTGAGAGGTTTATTCTTATGTATCAAACCACAAATATGACCTGACCGATAAATCGGTTTGAACAAAAAATTTTCCGATTCTAAATCAACCCCCGCCAAGCGTATAAATTTCCTAAGTTACTCGAATGGACAGCCTACTGTCTCCCCTTTACTAACCAAAACCTCACTCCCGGCTCGATATTGATCAGTTTTGCTTTTGCGAATCCGCAAGGAAAAATGATTCTCAAAATATACCACATCGTTACATCTCAGATTGCTCAATTCACTAAATCTCGAAAAACCTGCAAAACACAAAACACACATAGTTAAATCTCTAACAATCAATAAATCGTCCGAATGGTCAGTGTCCACATAAATCCACCAACATCTCATTGGAAACCGGCACCTTTTTACACACAGCCTGACGTGCTGTTCGCTTCGCAGCCTCCAACAGATTCATCACGAAACAGTTATCCGTGGGGTCATGACAACCGTGCAAGCCGTGTACCCACTTTATGGCATACACCGCACTAGAAACAACAGAGTGCGATGCCCCGTTATCCAACAGGTGGTTGATGTATATGGCGATGTGTATAGGGCCGCTGACCGTTAATGAAGATCTCCCAGCGCTTAAGTCCCCCGTGGTATTTGATGTTTGTATTTGCACTCCTACTTCTCAACAATCTATCTGCCATGCCTCTGGCCATACCGTGTAATTCCGACCCCGTTAAGACGCCAGAGTCGGTTACCATCCGTTCCACTGTTCATTGCAACCTCACACCTGTAAAACCAAATTGAATGCGTTACACACAATCAAAACACGCCTTCATACTTTAGCTAAAATATAACCTGACCGCGAGCATGTCAAATACTAGCATGGCCTTACCGAAACAGCCATTGTTTCCTCTACCCGCTTTAGTAACATTGACATTCGATAAATTCCGCCAACCTACAACGAAACATCCGTTAACCCCGAAAACCGCTGGCCAAAATGCTACCGATTTCACACAGGAACTATGAGCGTTCCACGTCCCTTCTCAGACTTCATTTTATTCACCGTTTTACACACTAAACGTGGTGGAGGAACCAACCATTTGTTCTCACCTGACCAGGTAAACGTAACCGCGTTAACTCCCTCCGTTTGATCNTCACACATACTATACACCCACTGCTGCACTTGCCAATCATCACAATCGGAGCAACGGCTCAGATAGTCAGCCGTCTGATTCTGTTCCCTAGGTACCCATTGAGTACACAGATTAATTTCATAACTATCGCAGAACTCGTCCATTTCACGAGCGATCGTCTGTAATTTAGATTTCCCGCTACCTACCCTCACGATTGAACATGCGTTTTTACTGTCCATCATAAGTCTGATATTTTGACCTCTCACATTTTCCTTGGCGGTATATAATACACGTTTTGCCTCCAACTCTCTCCAGGTTTAGCTTTGCCTTACCTCTGATCCATCCCAGGATCCTAATACCACCTCCGTGCCTTCCCTGTTCAAAACCTGAACACTAAACAGACTTGCCCCGGAAGAACACTCCGTTTTCCGAGAGATCCCATCATACACCCATGTGTCCTTATCACCCGAAAAAAAGGCTTGTGTGCCCCGCCTCCCAGCCCTCCAAAGGGACCCCACTCTGCAGGGATTTTTCCTCGCCGCATTTACGCCACCGCCGTTCCTGCGCATTATATGTACCCTCCAAAGGGTATCCCACAACCCTGGGACACATGACCTACCAAGTCGTGTATCAATCTCCCCCTCAGGGTATTTATTACCGACCACAAAACCACCAAAACCAAAATCTGAAGCATCAGTGCACACCGTGACACCACAAACAATGCTATCTGTCAATTTTGAACCCTTACTGTTCAACTCCTTCACATTCAACAACCAAAACTCTATCTCATCTAATGCTTTCGCACTGAGAGTTAGCGAAACACATTGAACACAAAAAAATGTGCCTGACCTTTTACCGTGAACTGAAATCCTAAAAATTGCCTATGACTAGGGAAAATTTCCACGTGGTGATATGCGGATTTCATATCGAAGGTAAACAAAAAATCGCCCTGACTGAACATCTCTCTGGCAACACTGGCGTCATCCTATTTAAACTTGAACTTATGTAAACTTCCATTCATGTGTCGACAATCAAGCACTAGACGTGCCTTACCTGATTTACCGAAAGTTACGGTAAGTGGATTCACTACCTCCGGCTGTACCAGTGAAACGGATACACAACCTCGCGAAAACAAACCCCGGATTTCTTTCTCTACGAAATCAACATTTTCTCTTGCAGACCTATTATTAGCTAACATAACTTTGGATGGTAATTCCTTAAAAGGAATCGTATATCCCTCTGAAACAACCGACAAAACAAAATCGCTCGTACCGGCGCTCATCCAAAACTCGACACGCCCCTTGAGCCTCCCTACCGGAGATAAAGCCTTGTCAGCTTTCTTACCTGTACCCCGCCCGTCTGCATGGACATTCTCCGAGTCACTTACCTCATGACACTCCACATTTTGGGGTGGACAGCTCTCTACTGTATGTTCTACTACATGCTGGTGATGTTGATGATAGATTGTTAGTTATTTTATACATCTGAATGAGCTTATAGTTCATCCTTCGATCAGACAGATATTCCCAGCCTAGTTCTTTATATATAGTTTGGTGTGATGTACCCTTCCTTAGGCCTGTGATAATCCTTGCAGCTTCTAGTTGTACAGATTCTAATATTTTTTTAAGATTGTCAGAGCAGTTGTCCCAGACAATATCTGCATATTCAAGCATTGGACGGATAAATGTTGTATATATTTTGCATAGTGATTTCCTATCAATCTTATATTTCAGATACCTAAGCATGTTATTCTTTTACTAGCCTATTCATATATTAATTGAACATGGGTAGACCAAGTGCCATCTTCAGAAAAAGTGAATCCAAGATGTCTGTGACCATGGTCATTATCTATAGAAGTATTAGAGAAATTAATTAGAGGATGGATATGTTCTTTTTTTTTCTAGAAAAAAATAGTGATTTGGTTTTAGAGGGGTTATATTTAATGTCCCATGTACTAGCCCAGTTGTTAATTCTATCTAGGTTTGGTTAAGATAATCTGCTGCTAGTTGTGGGTTTTAGTCTACGTTGACATATAATGATGTATCGTCTGCAAACAGCTTAATGTTACTCTGGACTATATCAGTTATGTCATTAATGCATAAAAGAAATAAAGGACCGAGACCTAATCCCCGAGGAACACCGGCATTACATGTAACAACACTAAAAGTAGAAAAAATGACCTTCAGTTAGAATTCTCTGTTTTCTATCTTCAAGATAATTCTCAAACCAGTTAAAAGCATTGCCTGATATGCCATACGATTTAAGTTTATGTAGTAAACGTTTGTGCCAAACTCTATCAAAAGCCTTGCTGATGTCGCAAACTACAAACCTTAATTCTTTCCTTTTATCCAAGTTGCTAATTATGGTGTGGTAGAATCACCTGGTTTAAAGCCTAATTGGTCCTTGAAAAGTATATTATTAGTTGTTAAATAGTTATATAAATATTTGAATATATTTTTTTCCAAGATTTTGCTTAAACATGATGTTACAGATATTGGTCGATAATTGGAATAATTATTTTTTATTCTTTGTACCAAAATACATCTACTGCACCCATTGCAATATTTGGGATTTGTATTGTATATTTCCTTGTGCTTTGCTTAACAACACCTCACTTTTGGCTTTAACGTTAAATGTTCGCCCAGGTGGGGAAGACATTGGGTTTGTCCCAGGCCATACCAAAGCCCTTAAACATGGTAGTTGGTATTCCCTGCTCACCTGTTGTCAGTATAATGTGACCAGACGGAATGCTGTGCTTGGTGCCTTCGGCATGGTAAAACTATAAAGTCGACATCAGAGCTGCGCTTTCACAAGGAGGCAAGTACACCAGCATACCCTGTATCCGGCACACTAACACACATGCACGCTTATACAACACACATGGAGGCACGTCCTTAAATGACCTTAGCTGCTCATAGGACGTTAAACAAATCAAAACCAAACCAAACCAATCATATGATTCTGGCTGTTGCAAGGACTTTAATCCCGAAATAAACAAAATTATTGACCAGACATTTCATTTAATGGTAGGTTTATCTAATTTATACTGGTTAAAGATGAAACATTTGCATTTAAACCATTTAGTGTGCATTTAGGGTGTCTTCCTTGTCTTTTCCGTTGCAATCAGCTTTCGGTTATCCTGTTTTTTGGCAGCAAAATAATAAAAGACCATATTTCGACCATATCAAGTTATTATACTAAAAAACAATATATATTTAGACTCAAAAAGCATATAAAAAGGACATCTAGAAGCAAAGATATGTATTTGTGTGATAAACCGGACGCCGGGTGGCGGCCATTTTGAATTTTCGCGTCTGGCAGAGATAGCCCACATTTTGACGAGGTTCACCCCAGCTCATTTTAATCAGCACCCTCAAATCAACTCTCAAACCTTGGCCCGAGAAAAGTGGTCACGGGACCTCATTGTGGGAAGTCTACTACTAGGACCATTGCAAACTGTCAGCTTGGTTTGGTTTTATTTTGTTTAACGTCCTATTAACAGCTAAGGGTATTTAAGAACGTGTCTCCATTTGTGTTGTGTATGCATGCATGTGTATGTGTGTTGGAGACAGGGTATGTAGGTGTAATTGCCTCCTTGTGATAGTGCGAAACTGATGCCGACTTGAATAGAAAGTTAATATCCTTTTTCGAAAGAGGGGGAAATATGCGCTGTAGGTGCATGACCCATCCAGCGAGGGATACATTGATTGATTTTGTTTAACGTCCTATTAACAGCTAAGGTCATTTAAGGACGACCTCCCCTGTGTGCAAGATGCATGCGTGTAGTGTATGTGTGTGTATTTTGGGAGGCTGCGATATGTTCGTGTTTGTCTCCTTGTGATAGCGCGGAACTGATGCCGACTTTATAGTGCTACCTCACTGAGACATACTGCCGAAGACACCCAGCAGGACGCCCCACCCGGTCACATTATACTGACAACGGGCGAACCAGTCGTCCCACTCCTAATTTGCTGAGCGTTAAGCAGGAGTAGAAACTACCATTTTTAAAGACTTTGGTATGTCTCGGCCAGGGGACAGAACCCAAAGCCTTCCTCACAGGGGCGAACGCTCAACAAATGGCCAAAAGTGAGGCATTGTCAAGGGAGACATTAGGAAGAAGAAAGTTATTTAGAAAGGAGAGAAGAGATAAGGTCCCAAATTTAGTCGCCTCATACGATCATGCAATTGGGGGCAGCAGGTACAATTCTTACCCTGCAGGTAGGGCGAGGGATACAGGCCGGAGCCAGGGGGAAAGTACGAGAGGGGGGCATAGATTACAATTTTAATTTGGTTTATCGCTGTTCATTATATATTTTAAAATATCAGTAGCAAGGGAAAATGAAATAAATCACTCGGTTGTGGAACTGATGGAAAATTAAAAGAAAAATGGAACCAAGATAGATTCATGTGGCAGTATTTTAGTGACAAATGGGTGAATTTTTAAACTAATATAGGGGAAAATAAAGCTGATATAGGGGAAATTAATGCCAAAATTTGAGAGGGGAACTGGACCATATTAGGCCACAAACAAAACGTCTATATATCCATGTGCTGTCTCAATGACAAACCGTGACAAAGGCACCCAGCACAACATTCCGCCCGGTCACATTATACTGACAACGGGTGAGACAGTTGTTGCTATTTCCCTTAATGCTGAACATCAAGAAGGGAAAAACAACTACCATTTTTAAATACGTATTATTATATCATAGCATGGCAACATAGCCAATTGCCTGCTTAACCTGGGCAGCCGAGCAAAGAAATTTGCTTTTGATTTGATAGACTGAATAATGATAGTTTACAACATTTATATAGCGCCCTTGAACAGAGTGCATACAGTTTCCATGGTGATAAACAATCCATAGTGTTTAACATTTCATGAAATATGACGCACGGAATTTAGATATTTATATTTTTAAGCAAACGTTTATTGTACGATTAAAGTGTCTAACAATAAATGCACCTGACTATTATCATAAGCGCTTTTTTGTATCAGTCAGATATCACAAGGTACTAATGAGAACGTACTCAAATGGTCGTTCATTTAATTCCATCGTGAGAATAAGTGATTTATTATTTATCTTCGGATGAGGCAGACTATAAAAAATGATTCCTATTACCTGACCAACCCAAAACATTTCATTTGTTCTACAAACACGTGATCACATATCCACACTGAATTTAAATTGGCTGTCGTGTAATGAAGCACTTTAAAATAAATAAAAGAACATCAGAAAAACAATGCTATGCTTCATTTTGTGCTAGAGGCTTTATGTCGGTTTGTGCGTCCTTTTGTTCTCGAACGCAGACCTAACGACCAATTCATAGAGTGTTAAATCAATGAAATACAGTCTTTAGAGGGCGCAAACGCATATTCCTAATTCTGCAGGGGAAGGAAGGGGTTGATTTCCAAATAGTTGCCTCTTACGTTCATGCAGTATGTGATATCAGTTGTGTTCCGTTACGAATCCGTCCGTTTTCGAACAGTACTACATTTTGTAGGAAGTAGGAATTGTAGAGATATGTACTATTTCGAAAAGGAAGGTTGGTTGTTGGTTATTGGTTTGGAATAAACGTTCTCGGATACGCCAAGGTCATATGAAGACAGGAGATCAATTTACGTCATGGTTGACAATTCCCATGACTGGTCATTGCGCTTCACAAAATAAGAATAAGTGATGTATTAATGACCAGTCAAGAGACGGTCAAGGACGTATTCGTTTCGACGGTTTCTTGTTAGCTGGGACATAGGGCTGTAACGATACACCGCGGTACACCGAAAACCGCGCTAAATTGCTTCGGTTCGGTGTACGGAATATTTTCCCGTGTTTCGGTTCGGTTCGGTTTTTAGTATTACCTGAATTCTGGAATTTAACCACACATGTATAACGTAAACATTTATTCTCCAGCGTCACCTACGATGATAATAAAGGTTTTGAAGGGTTTGACATGGTTGATGTGGAAATACTTCGGTGTAACATAATATGTAACTTTCCAATGAACGGCTTTGTGCCCTACGCAAACATGAAAATATCGGCGGACCGAGGCGCACATGTCGTCTGCAGGTGATGCCGATCTAAACATTGACATTAATACTTTTTGTGCCGATTGATTTCTTCAAACTATATATCGATGATTTAATCATAAACTAGACCGTAGCTAATATATATATATATGCCGACTGTGACAGTAAATATATTGAATGACGACTTGAAACCTGTAGCAAATCACATGCAATTCTTGATGAAATACCTGACCTTTTTACCTGAGAATCTGCGTGTAAATGTACAGCGTCTTATGTCATAAATGAAGTTTATAATCTCTGTTATCATTTGCCAACACATTTGCTGACAAAAATAATTTTAGAATTATCTTTCTGGTGCTTAAATGCGATTAATTAAAAGTTTCACCCTTTCTTACCTGTATTACCACCTGTACAGGTAAATACTGAAGCAACGTTAGAATTGAAAACGTTAATGTAAACTAGAGACAATAACGAACAATGTTCATATAACTTTTATTCACATATAACATATTTTTCAAGTTATGCACATTTGAAAAATCAAGTAAATTAATTTATATTTCAATAATTAATTCAGCAGTGTTGTCCTTTTACATAATGTACAATCAATGTAGCAGCACTCTCCACTTGTCGCATATATTTCGTAGATTTAAGTTACAAGTCGGGGAACACATCAAACATGGCGACGCATTTGAAGAGGAAGCATAACATTTCGTCATCCTGTATCGTATCAAAATGTTTTGTATCGTGGCATGGGTGTATCGTTACAGCCCTACTGGGACACCATTCATCAAGTTTATATTTTACAGTATATATTTTTTATCTACACATTGATTCTTATTATTTTGCCACTTTGACCTTACACATATTGTTAATAACTGTTTAAAACGTGCAAAATGAAGTTTTAAATCAACAGGTGTTAGTAATGAATAGGGCAAAGCAACAGCCAGAACAATATTCGGCGCTTGTTCAAAAAGATTCATAAGTGCAAAAGGTGAGTGGGTTCGGAAAAGACTACTGGATTTAATTGAGTTTAATTACTCCAAATGTTATGCAAGAACCAGATTAAACGGCCGGTTTGTTTGTTTGTTTGTTTGATTTTGTTTAACGTCCTATTAACAGCTAAGGTCATTTAAGGACGGCCTCCCCTGTGTGCAAGATGCATGCGTGTAGTGTATGTGTGTGTATTTTGGGAGGCTGCGATATGTTCGTGTTTGTCTCCTTGTGATAGCGCGGAACTGATGCCGACTTTATAGTGCTACCTCACTGAAACATACTGCCGAAGACACCCAGCAGGACGCCCCACCCGGTCACATTATACTGACAACGGGCGAACCAGTCGTCCCACTCCTAATTTGCTGAGCGTTAAGCAGGAGTATAAACTACCATTGTTAAAGACTTTGGTATGTCTCGGCCAGGGGACAGAACCCAAAGCCTTCCTCACAGGGGCGAACGCTCAACAAATGGCCAAAAGTGAGGCATTGTCAAGGGAGACATTAGGAAGAAGAAAGTTATTTAGAAAGGAGAGAAGAGTTAAGGTCCCAAATTTAGTCGCCTCTTACGATCATGTAATTGGGGGCAGCAGGTACAATTCTTATGCCCTACCTGCAGGGTTCTAAACGGCCGGTGTAGACAAAGATATGATTGGAGATAATCCGTTTTATGCAGGGTTTAATGTAAATTTCTGTCATGTATAAGCTTCGTATTTAAAAGATATATATCAAACTCAATGAATATGGGATGTATCGTTATATCATGTTCCAAACTGACTGGCCTGTAATTTCATTTCACTGATTCAATGCTTCAATGTAACTTATAGATCTTCCTACATCTAGTCCTTGTAACCTGCTGCCCAAAGCTTTAATATTTTTTTCTAGTGGTGTACACCACACTTTATGCTCTGTGGGGAGGTATGAAACACGGATTGATAGCAAAATAAGTAAAAGTAGGTCGTCAAAGGCGTGTGTCTAGACAGTGACCTTTATCTGTCATTCCCAAATGACCATATCTGTTGGTAGGACGTTAAACACTGCCTGCCGTATATACCGCCTCCATATAATGTTTAAGGTATACGCTCTCGGAACAGCCTGTATTACAGACAAAGTTGATAGAAAATAATAGTTTACAATAAGGAAATAAAATGATGCCACATTAACCAGCTCAATCGATATACATACAGTCGGATACAGCTGGTGTAGCCTTTGTTTTTAAAATATCCTCTTAAATAAGACTTGGAAAAACCATCACTGAATCTACAGGGGGTTAATCTCTTCCATCGCCTCTAACGCAGTTGGAAGTCTATTCATTCCTCAAACACGCACGTTCCGCGCTATCACAAGGAAACAAATACGAACATATCGCTGTCCCCAAAACACACGCATACATCGATCTTGCACATGGGAGGCCGTTCTTAAATGACCATATATGTTGATAGGACGTTAAGCAATAATGAACAAACGTTGAGCAATACTGAACAAAATCAAACAAAAATGCTAAGATTCAATAGAGCATTTGTAAATGAACTATGGATCCATTGTTTATATATTCGCAAGACTTTTTCAATGATACGTCAATATTCTCCACAGAATCCCACAACACATTAAGTCAAATGCTGTACCAAAGTCAGTTATCTATTTTAATGCTCACTATCTATTCTACAGAGCCTTCCCAACAAAACTTTTAAGAATATTTCAATCAGAAAAAAAACCCATAACATTAGTACATTTTATTTTATTACCTGAAATCGGTAAATGGCACCCTAGCTACATACAAAGAGAGGCGCCGAAACGAGGTTATCCTTATCCGTCTTTTGATGGGTTGTACATGCATTACCATCTGCTATTTACTGATACGTCAACAAAAATAACTGTCTCTAAAATGTTAGGCTATCTGAAAGCTGATGGTCTTTTAATAAACTAAAAGTCACCAAAGCCACTTTGAATATTGAAAACGAAGTTTGTCTTTTAAGTTGTTTGATGTTCCTATTTTCGTTTTTGTCAACCATTTGTTTGCCCTAATGACATAGCTTGTGTTGTTGGGTCATTAAGCATGTAATAAAAATGATAGTTAAAACCCAACAGTACTTATTTCTGTACTACGATACAGTTTCTGTGCAATTAATATATGATTATTTACACTATTGATCTTTACAGTATATGATATGATATGATATATTGTGCAGCCAATTTGTTCGATATTGATGTATTTCTTTTTATACTTTCATATTTTAAGCCATTACTTTTTGGTTTGATGGTTTTATTTTCGTGAATGTCTCTTTTTATAGTATTAATGGCCCTAAATGACTGACATAGTCGATGGGCCGTTAAAAAATACAAAAACAAGAGGCCCAGATGGCCTGTATCGATCACCTGAATATATTTAAAATAATTGGTATGAAGTAAAGGCATAGCACTCCATTTGTAAGTGCTGTAAGTACATATAAAATTTCAGAAAGATCCACCCAGTACTTGAGATATAGCGAGAACAAACTTCAAAGAGAGCCCCAGCCATATGCCCTTAGGGGGGTCACTGACACCCACTGTTTATACAAAATTAGTTCCCCTTTACCCAAGGATGCTCAACACCAAATATGGACCAAATCCTTTCATTCCTACAGAAGAAGAAGGATTCTAAAGAATAATTTGCTATGTTTACCCTATTTGGCCCCGCCCCTCAGGCCCCTGGATGGCCAGACCCATGGTTTATACAAAATTGGTTCCCCTTTACCCAAGGATGCTGCAGACCAAATATGGAACAAATCCTTTCACTCCTACAGAAGAAGAAGGATTTTTAAAGAATATGCTATGTTTCCCCTATTGGGCTCTGCCCCTCAGGCCGGTGGGGGCCAGACCCATGGTTTATACAAAATTAATTCCCCTTCACCCA